>NW_006801119.1:0-16531 GCF_000485575.1 Poecilia formosa | reverse complement strand
TGACTTAAAATTTTAATAGTAGGTAGTGTGTCTCATGTGGAAGCATGAATTATTTGTGACAGTTTGTGAAATTGGAATATCCAACTCGAAACTAACTTAACTGCAGTCGGTAACACAATAAAACCACCGGGATAAAGTTTGTTTTGGTCTGTGGCCTGTAAAGATGGCGCCGAGCGACTGGACCTAAACGCCCCACAACGTCTGACGCAGTGACGTTGGTCCCAAAGCTCCACTGGCCAATCGGAGCTGGACATAGAAGGCAGATCTCCTCATTAACATAACGATGCACATGGAAAAGTAAAAGCAGGCGAGGAGGCCATGACAAAAGAACGAGAGCTTGTATAAGGAGAAGACTAAAAAAATACCAACTTTTTTGACAAAACGCATGTTTAGGGGAAATGAAAAAGAAAATATTGTCGAGAAAAGTCGAGCTCATCCCACTTCCCCATGCTGGAGATTTTAGTTTAATGATAACAATGAATAAAGTTATCTTTAAAACTGATTACACAGGTGATATCAAGACCCAACAGTAGAGTCAGACGGTAATAAAATTAATCTGGTTGTGTGTGTTGTTATTGTGTCTTGCAAACTTTGCTTTAATTCTACTTTTTTCAATTTAATCATAAAAAATCATAGTTAGCAGAAAGAGAGTCATGGAACAGGAAGAGCAGGTTTCCTGAAGAAAGAGGAAGTTTCCAGCCTGCAGTGAATATAAATGGTTGGAGTGCTCTTTTCAGGGCATTAAAGGTTTAAAGAATAAAATCTAAATATTTTTGAGTAATTGGATAAAACCCAGAGTAAAATACTTAAATTAATAATGATAACTTGTGATTAAACCAATAATTAATATTGGTTTAACCAGTGGTTGATGTTGGTTTGATTATAATAATATTTAACCCGTTCTCTTATACTTATGGAAGTACTTCTAGGTGAAACTAGTAACTGTAACATGGTGTCAAATAATTAGATTTCCAGAAATGTCTGTAATAGCTCACATCATGATTATAATAAGAGTAACTAACACATAATGGTTATTATAAAATTACAAATGAATGCTAAATCGGAGAAACTAAGATGTTATAAATGTGATTTTGACATTGAACTTGAAATGTGGTGAGGTGCGTAACTGTAACTAAAGATCACTGATGTTGGGTTGGAGGTAGATGGTAGGTGAAAAGTCAACGGAAATGTCACTATCATAGATAGAACTGAGGGGGTGAAAGAACTGGCAGCACGAAGGAAAGAGGAAGTGAGATTTTGAGACTAGATCTGCACCATGTGTTGAGATGTTGATCTTTGAGTTTTAAAGAAAACGGAAGGTTCAAAGTTGAGTGGAAGAAAGGTTGAGGCTAACTGAAGACACTTGATGTCAAGGAAAGTACGCACCGGACATGCAGAAAATGAGAGAAACTGTGTACATGGGGCATAAAAGTATATGCAAATGCAGAAACGGGGTTCTTTGTTCCGCAGCGTTTAAGTCGAGTACACTCGGAGATGCAGAATCAACGGAGGGCTGCGTGATGACACCCCGGGACGATGAGACTGCTCGCTGCACAAGGAAGGAACAAGATCCGTTTACCCACAACCCGGGACTCTGATTCGACTGTGGCCCCAAACTCAACCCAAAAGATTTCACAAAGACAGGACTCCATCCATGGACGTTAAAGTTTTCTGCTGCCAAGGATTGTCTCTGCATCTGGGTTCGAGTAAAACTGCCTCCCCCAAAGCCTCCATTTAGATTTAGACACAGTGTGGGGTTTAGAATTAGGTGTGTTCGTTATTCTGCAATAGCCAGCCACGCCTTAATCTCACCACCGACTGACTACTGACCAGCTCTCTGTCTAACAGGTCCGGAAAATCCCTGAAACCTGGGTCTTACCCTAAAATAGGTGTACAGGAGATTCTCTGTTTAAACTGGTGGCGGAGAAAACTCGTCTAGCTCTAACTACCTTCAGATCCAGAAGTTACGGCCCTTTTCAGTTGAGAAACAGTCGGCAGAGTAGCCCTCACTGCCGCATAGCTTCAACAACCACTTCTGTTAACGGTAGCTTTTCTCCTGAAAATAACGTGCAATTGTTATCGGCTAGATTGGATTTAGTGACTTAGATCTAAGTCCCAGGGCCATTATTTTAACACTCACCAAAGGAAAGTACGAAGCCACCACATCTCTAGAATCATGTATGTTAACTTTACTATTTATCAAGAGAACCCTTAATGATCAAACTGACTCAATTAACCTCAATGTCCACAATTTCTATTACTTTTTAATGGGTATTTTATTATGCAAGCTTTAGTAGGGGTAAATGACAAGCAGAGTTTCTTTCAGAGGTTACAATTCACGACAGCATAAAATCAAATTAAAATCAATCTTAACCTACTCTCTTTCCTAACCCTAATCTGTGTCACCAGTTCCACTAAGCGAGGCTTTTGGGGGGGCAGTTCAACTCACACCCGGTGGCAAGTTGATCTTGGCAGCTGAGGTCCTCAGATGTCCTTGGTTAGAGTCTCTGTCTTGGTGGAGCAAAGTTCTCTTTACAGAAAAGAAGCAAAGTCGATCAGTCCGTTTTCCAGTAAACGAACAGGATCTTCATCACCGAGTGACCTTTGTCTTTTCTCCAAGTCCACCACAGTAGAATACGGATCATTGGGTGGAGGCAGAGGAGCCAACCGAATCGGGAACCGAAGCTGGGGCTAGTGGATCTTGTCCCTTCTAGGCGGCGCGGAGTTTCAACTCTCCCTCGGTCCCAGGGTGTGGTCCTCTGCTGGTCTTCAGCCTGCGCCCTTTCGTTGTCTCTTCCTCAGCGCCTCGGACAAAGAACAGTTTCCTCCCCAGCTTGCTGGCTTTTTAAACCTTCTTGGTTCATAGTTGTGTATGGGAGAGGTCTCATGACTCATCCCTCCTGATTATTTCATCGGAAAGTACCTCTCCTCCCCAACTCTGCTCCACCCTGAATTTGGAAATACCCAAATTTTTCTTGTCTGACTGCTGCAACTCTTGTCCGTTACTTCTCTTTTTCTCCTATTGGCCATTTGGCAGTTATTGCCTTTTTCGGAGATGTTCTGAGGCCTCCGCCCAGCTTAGTGTACTGCCTGTAACACAGTTTGCAACTCTTTTCCTCCTGTACTCGGATCCACAGCTTTCTTATAATATCATGAAACCCAATTAACTCAAAATACAACAATAATTAAGCTGTTACCATTACTACAGATCATGAATACAGAGTATATACCATGAATACAGAGTATATATTTCAACTATACGTTACAGACATTGTGATTACAATAACAGCAATCATCTCACTATTACACACATGTGTACTTTATAATCATTTCAATCATTACACACATATATATGCAATCTATATTCCATTTCTTTAATCATCATTAAATCATCATACAAAGTCACTGTTGTCCTCCAGGCCCGTACTCCGTTTTCTGCATGTACCTAGAGAGATCTCACACGCCCAGGCCAGTTTTCTCGACAGGTGAAATTTCTAAATTTTCTTAAAAATATTGATTACTTAATACTTTGTAATTGCTGTGTGTCTTTTTCCCCTGCTAAAGCTTGCTAATAAAAATACTAAAGTCTAATTTGATGTTGTGGACAGTTAAATTAATTGAGTCAATGAGATTTAATTCTTCTGATTAATGTGAAATCAATGTTAATGGTCTTAGTAAATTATGGTGGCTTCGTACGTTCTTTAGTTCAGATAAATAATGACCCTGGGACTTATTCCTAGTCTCTAAAATATCTAAGTGCACATTAATGACAGAGAAAAAGCTGCCGTGAACAGACGTGGTTTATGAGCTCAGACACCGGCGGAGCTACTCCGATGTCTGAATCATGGACTGAAGCGGGTCATAACGTCTTGGATGAAGGTAGTTAGAACGAGTCTTTCCAGAGCCCAGCTTAAACAAAAGTTCTCTACATCCTTATCTGCGGTAATACCCAGGAATTAGAGGCTTTTCGGACCCGTGAGACGGAGAGCTGGTCGGTAGTCAGTCCGCTGAAGGTTAGGAGGAGTTAGGGGCGTGGCTGAGTACTGTGGATTAACAATATATACATTTCTTGATGACAACAAATGTGTAAGGACAAGGAAAAATTAATTATATATTCATGCTTTTATTTTTTATTATGTCAATTCTGGTCCTCCATATTATTTACAATAAAAACCTATTCTGAGTGGGATTATTGTAGCCATAAACATTAACCAGAATAACATGACATCCTTCAGAATAGCAGCCAATCAATGACCAAACTCATCTGCCTTGTATGGAATCACTTGTCCAGGAAATCTGTTGAAGCAGATCTACTGGATCTGTGGCTGAATAGGATTCTGTCTCTCCACTGATTGGTCCAGAAGACGTGTCTGAAGCACAGGAGTGAGTTTCTTGTAGAAAAACAGATTTTTGTCCCTTACAATAAAGAAAATGGCTTTTCTAATTGTTTTTTAGACCCAATGAGTTGAGACAAATGAAAGATAAATTGGCTTTCAGAGAAAATATTAGCTGGAAATCTCGCAGCAAGAAGAAATAGTTCTGGATAAATTTAAAAAAACAAGAACGAGAGAAAGGGTTTACTTAGGTCGTAAACTAATAAAGAATTCCTCTGTGAATATAATCCCACATAGATCTGAAGTTTGTTTTCTATTCGCTTCAAAGTTATGATTCAGATCTGGATGAGGCGGCCATTTATGGAGCTATAGGGCCAGCAGAAAAACAGCCTTTTCTCCTGCTCTCCTATTGGCTGATGTGTGATTTTCTCCTGCTCTCCTACTGGCTGATGTGAGGCCACAGGGCTGCACTGGCAGCCAGATCCTCCGTCTTTGGATCCTCGGTAAATTTAACTCCGGCATCTTGACAGATTTTNCGGACAAAGAACAGTTTCCTCCCCAGCTTGCTGGCTTTTTAAACCTTCTTGGTTCATAGTTGTGTATGGGAGAGGTCTCATGACTCATCCCTCCTGATTATTTCATTGGAAAGTACCTCTCCTCCCCAACTCTGCTCCACCCTGAATTTGGAAATACCCAAATTTTTCTTGTCTGACTGCTGCAACTCTTGTCCGTTACTTCTCTTTTTCTCCTATTGGCCATTTGGCAGTTATTGCCTTTTTCGGAGATGTTCTGAGGCCTCCGCCTAGCTTAGTGTACTGCCTGTAACACAGTTTGCAACTCTTTTCCTCCTGTACTCGGATCCACAGCTTTCTTATAATATCATGAAACCCAATTAACTCAAAATACAACAATAATTAAGCTGTTACCATTACTACAGATCATGAATACAGAGTATATATCATGAATACAAAGTATATATTTCAACTATACGTTACAGACATTGTGATTACAATAACACCAATCATCTCACTATTACACACATGTGTACTTTATAATCATTTCAATCATTACACACATATGCAATCTATATTCCATTTCTTTAATCATCATTAAATCATCATACAAAGTCACTGTTGTCTTCCAGGCCCGTACTCCGTTCTCTGCGTGTACCTAGAGAGATCTCACACTCCCAGGCCAGTTTTCTCGACACCTCCGCACAATAATTCAGGCAGTGAGTGACTTTTTTTCATCACAAATTCTTATGTGTCTGCAGCTAGCTTTGCTAACATCACGTTAACGGAGCTTACCTTCTTTGAGCTACTTTTCTAAGTGACGAAAAAGTTAGACGTAGTCCCCACCGTCTGTGAAAGCGAAGCGATGTTGAGTTAGCTGTGGCCATCGGATTTCTTACTATTTTTGCAGCGCTATTATATTACTGACGATTAGACAAACATTTTCTGCCGCTGAGAGAAACCCACTGCTCATGTCCTGGAGCGCCGCGCGCAAGTGGAAGGTGAGGTGAGGTGGGTGGGGTGGGGAGGGGAGAAACACGTAGTTGCTTGGATTTTAATTGGTGCGTTTTACATCCACTGAAAACAAAGATGTTAACAAATAAACTGGACAGTATGCTGTACGTTTAGTGATATATTCACAGTTGCGGTCTCGACTTGTCTTGAAATAAAATGCCGAGTCCTCAGAGCCCGAGACCGAGACAAGACCGAGACCAAATGCGGTCGAGTCTGAGACGAGACCGAGACCATCAAAAAATGGTCTTAAGACCGGTCTCGAGACCAAGACCAACTTCGAGTACCACAACACTGGTGCTGGGTGTACGACCTCTCCGCTGATTTGAGGAAGAGTTGTTTCATTTCCACAAGTAGCGTTGATCTCAAAGTTCACCTCCAGCCGTTGAATCTAAAAACTGAAGTGTCGGACAGGGGCATTTTGCCCTAGCTCAACTTGGAGGTGAAGAAAAGTAAGGTAAAAATAAAAGTGAGAAAATCTCCCAGTCCTTAGGTCTGAAGTAATCCAGTTATTATGTCGATAATGTAAATATAACCATAAAAATTGTGACTTTAAAAATAATTCACAGGCAAAGTTATCAGTAAGGACGGGAGAAAGCAGGATAAGCTGTTCCTCCTTCAGCTGCCAAATCGATCACAGCAAGTTTCAGGAAAAAAAAAAAAAAAAAGATCATACATAGAGCTAAACAGCACCTGTGACGGTACCTTGCTGTAATTGGGATTAGCCTTTAAACAGAACCCACGAGGAGAAGATAATGAAATCATGCCAGGCACACGGAATGCTATAGGGTGCTGCTCCTGCAGCCACCCCACCCACCACCGCTGCAACAGCTCCGTCTGCTCCAGTCCCAGCTGATGCGGTCTCAGCGGAAAGTCAGCTGAACGTTCCTGCTGGTACAGTCGCGCAACAGCCCCAAAACAGGTTGTACCCCTTATTGGAGGATTTGAGTCCACCACCATACGTAGGAGACCCAGCTCCAGTAGAACAAACACCAATTAAACAGCAGCCTTACAGCCTAAGACCAAACCCCAAAAAAGTAGATAGATATAGTTCTGGGTCCCTGGAGGAAAATGCTGAAACATACCCCATGATTCAAGTCCCCAATGCAGGAGAAGGTGCGCAACACTTATATGTTTTTAGACCCTGGACTTTAGAAGAGGCCAGGAAGGAATAACACCTGCAGCAGAGGATCCCGATAAATCGGTAGAAGACATGACAGGATTAATTCATTCTTATAGACTGAATGGGATAGAAACAGGGGAAGTCGCCATGTCTTCACTAGGGAAAGACTGGGCAAAAGTAAGGGGAAATTATACGGGGAAAATGACTCAAAATAATGGATTAGCCCCATCACCTACCCTGATGGGCCTGAACTAGAACTAAAAGATGAGTTTAAAGCACAATGGGATCTGTTATGTGAAAGAGTTAAAACAGTTTTCTGCAAAAAGGCAAACTACAGTCATTTGGCAGGGATAAAACATAAAGCTGGGGAGGAAGTAGATGACTTCCGTTTACGATTTGAAAAGGAGTTCAAAGTTCATAGGGGGATCACTTTGGAAGAAGGGGACAACAGTGCATATCAGCAACAGCTGAAAAATGCTTTGCTCTCAGGCTTTCGCCCCGAGATTGAAAACTGGATAAGAAAACACCTGGTTGAAGTAGAAACTCCCCCTGTCTTACAACTAATCATGTGGGCACGCCATGCTGAAAAAGTAGTTAAAAAGCCTAAAACAGGACCAGATGTTTTTCATCTGCAAGATTTTGGAGAACCAGAAAGCTCTGCCTTTTACCACGCACCCCCTCTCCTCCTCCCCTGCCCCAGCGGCCGAGGGAGAGGCAGAGGAGGTCGCTATGGGCAGCGACCCCTAAGCTATACTCCACAAAGCCCACAGAACCAAGATAGTTGCTGGAATTGTGGCGATCCCAACCACTGGTCAAGGGTTTCCCAATTAAACAAATCAGGCAACAGGAGGGGTGGTGGAGGAAGGAGACAACAAAAGCCAAACTCCTCAGCATGACTAGACTCCACCATACCCCAACAAAACACACCACCAGACTAAATTGATGAAATGGACATATGTGCAGCTTGGGATCTATTAAATGCATTAAAAGAAAAACCGTACATTACACTAATGGCTTGTGGAGAAGAAATTGAATTTCTATGTGACACCGGTGCATGCAAAACAGCTTTAAAAAGTAAAATACTAGGTGTAAACCCCACACATGAATCCATCTGGGTGAAATTTGCCGATGGACAAACACATAGAGAAAATATGTCAAAACCTACACCTTTTGAGGATCCAGGAACAGGAATTAAAGTAGCAGCTTCAGTTGTAATGTCACCTAAATGTCCAATAAACCTTTTAGGTAGAGACCTAATGACAAAACTAGGGACAGCAGTAGTACCGGTGCAAGGTGGCATGAGAGCAGTCAGACTAAAACACTGTGATCTGTACACAGTTCAAAAAGATGACAAAATTTAGGGAAGCTCGAGGACAGCTGACCTCACTTGAAACAGAAATGAAATATGGTGAACTGCATGTAACAATGAACATCCTAAATGACCCACAGGATGATTACAGGCAGAAGTTTTTAGAAACTGCTCCTGTAACACTGGCTGTGACTGACATGTACACAGACAGAAGGTCTTATGCAGCTGTGACTGTGCTCCTTCCAACTAGCCAAACATAAATGTATAAGTTACCTGCTACACCTGTTAGGATTTGGGGAAGGCTGGTTGAGGCGTCTCTAGTTTCTCCACCAGGGGGCATCCTGGGACCTTCTGGAGGGCGTGGACCTGCAGCTGCACACCTGCTGCCACTTACCATTGTTTGGAGGAGTGAAATGTGTGGTGACAACACCACACATTTCACTTTTCAAACCACATAACATCACATGGGCAGATGTAGGTAACAGGACCAAAATGGCTGTTGGAGCCACTCATTTCAAAGATGGAGGAGACGGTTGGAGCTACAGTCCCAGCTGTGATGTCTGGAAATAATCACTGTGTGAAGTTGTGACAGGCACAGCTCAAGTTCATGCATTTGAGTGACACATGAACATATTTCTTACAGAAAAAGAGGAAGCTGAACTAGCTGAGCTTCCAGAAAACTTGTGGACAAAAGATCCGTTTGATGTTGGGTTACTTAATTCAATTCCTCCAGTACAAATTAGAGCAAAATCCAGCTGGAGGCCGAGAGTAAAACAGTATTCTTTAAAACCGGAAGCACTGGACGGGATTAAACCAGTAATTAAAGATTTGTTGAAAAGAGGAATCATTAGGAAGTGTTCAGACTCTCCCTGTAACACACCTATTTTTCCAGTTCAAAAAGCAATTAAAAAAGATTTTCGTATGATCCAGGATCTACGCTCAGTAAATGATGAAGTGCAAACCAGAGCACCTAATGTGCCAGATACACACACTTCTAAATTCACTTAAGCCAAGCAATAAATTTTTCACAGTAATTGACCTCAGCAATGCCTTTTTCTCTGTACCCATACACCCAAATTCACAATTTTCACAGGACGAAATATGAGATTTTCGGCAGCTATTGACACCTTGTTCTGCCGGGCGCATGGAGATTGAGGGCTTTCGGCAAGAGGTTTTTGTCAGAGTTGAACACTGCCAAAAATGGTCAAAAATACTGTGTGTCCGTGCTCCCCTATCACCCTCCTCCCCTTGTGCCTAGCAGAGGTTTTCGTATTTAAATGAAGTTGCTGAGTGCCATGCAAATGCAAATCAACTGTTGAGCACCGCCTTTTGACTCTTATTTATTTTTGTAGCTAACCCTTTTTACCTTCTGTTCACCATAAGGAAGTATGTTTGGAGAAAGAATATTAAAACAATCTATCTTATCCATTAAAATATATATTACATGTGTGTTAGGAGCACTGAAAAACGTAGTTTTGGTTGAATTGATTATATAAAAGAAGAATATGCATGATTACATACAATAGACTTTTGTGAAATGTGATCTTACTTTGACATTCCTCCTATCTGAAGATTTATCTTGTGATGGGAGGAATTGCACAACTTAATCAAAAATAATAATAAAAAACATGTTCCAGAGTGGTTCATTGTACCTAAAGTATTTTTGTGAATAATATTCAAACTAATGTTAATGTTCACTGATTGCTTTAAAGACCCAGAGTCATGCTATGTTGGAGTGGTAGTGACACCGTTCCACATCACAATACAGGACTTAAGAAACTACAGATGATTTATCAGTATTCAGTTGCTTAACTCTCAAGTTTAAATTGAAGAACAAAATGGTTGAAAGTATGTGATACCTTCTGATAGGGTATAAACATTTGTATTCTTTTTTTGAAGTTTTGTTAGTTAAGCACTAAATATAACTCACGGACTATGAGTCATATTCTGTATAAACTAAAAAGGAGACAGTTCAAAGTAGAATTTAGTAAATAAACATCTATACATTTAAAAACATTTTAGCAATTAATTATAATAAAAATAAAATATACTGTCACGTAACTTTTGAAAAAATAACTTTTAGAATGTATTTTTCTTCTGTCAACTTTCATTTAACACTCCAGTCCAGTTGGTGGCAGTAATGCGCTTTCATAGTCGGTCAAGCAGCCGCCATTAAACTCCAGAGGAAGATTTGCACCCACGCTAACGGTGCTACTGCGAGACCCAACATGAACGAAAATGCCCGTGCGTTGTGTGAAATGGTGGAAAAAGTCCTATTTCACGAAGTTACTTTTTCAGTATCGTTTTGATATCAAGCAATGTTCCGGCAGAAAACAACAGATGACACCGCGGCGGTCCAACAAGGCCGAACTCACGGTAAGAAAGCTTTAATGAATAGCGAGCACGTGCAGCGAGGCGAGTTGTTTTGTTTGTTAGCATTTATATTTTATTTTGTGTGCAAACGGTAAGATAAAACACCAAAAGTCGTGGTAAGAGACTTGAAGCTAACCCTAAATACAGCATTTTGCGTCATAAGCGTTTGTATGTTGGATCATGCTCAGAAAGAAAGCCACCACAACACGGGCCAGAAGTAGACAAGCATTTTGTACTGTAATCTTTTTTTTTTCTAACTGAAAGATGTTTTTGTTTTTTTTTAGTAGATGTGTTTTTATTTTATACATGTGGTTTCTTTATTTGTAGATGTGTTTTTTTATTTTATACATGTGCTTTCTTTATTTGTAGATGTGTTTTATATGAATGTATGTACATATTTATTTTTCAACAAAAATTAAAAATATAAACTCATGCCTTGTGCTTGGTGTATTTTTATTTCTGGTTTATTTAAAAAAAAATAATAATTTTATTAGGGAGGGGCTTAACCAGGCTTGTAATTATAAAGGTCTAGTGTGTCCAATAGGGAGATATCTACCAACCAATCACATGTAAGTAATGAATTGTGATGTCATTGTTTTTTCACCCAATGACTGACAATTCACGTGGGTCTCCTGTTGCTATTCACATGTGTTGAGATGCTTTACCAAGGCCGAGAAAGAGTCACACGCTGTTAGACAAAGGGCCCATAGGAAAGAGGTACATTTTTGATTCTGTTAGACACCAAGGTCCATTTCTCACGAGAAACAGAAACTTATCAGGCCACAGAGACATGGTGTGATTTCAGGGAGTGTTCTCAGTACATATAATCAGCTACCCTCCTCCTTCTCCTCAGACGCTGAAAATTAATAAAATAAGTAAAGTCTGAATGCTTTTCTTGGCTGATTTTATGCTCCGTGTGTCAATACAAATTATGATTCATCGATTGAGATTCTCATTCTCAACACATGTTAAGTAGAGTTGTTAAGAGCTGTTAACACCTCCCGCTCCCCCCGCACTTTCCCCGCATCTCCCCACCCCCTCTCCCCCCTTTGTAGGATTCCGCATTCAACAGTATTCGACTGCGGCCGGCGAAAACGCACTGCCCCGCCAACTGTCGATATCTGTCGCTCACGAGCTGCGTCCGCGTCAGAATACAGGGTCAAAAATCCCACTTTTCGTCCAGTGTTTGGTTTGCATTAACCTACAGAGGCCAGGGGTACACCCATACCAGATTACCCCAAGGCTACTCGGAAAGTCCAAGCATATTTTGCGAGGCAATTATGACCTGCTTATATGATTTCCAAATATCAGAAAAAAGTCAACTATTAATATATGTTGATGACCTGTTAATAGCATCAGAAAGCGAGGAAGCGTGCAGAACAGACTCACTCACTCTGCTGCACCACCTCTGTGAAACGGGAAACAAAGTGAGCAAAGATAAGCTACAGTGGGTGAGAGAAGAAGTAAACTATTTGGGACACACACTCTCAGATGAGGGAAAGCAAATACAGAAAGCAAGAAAAGAGACAGTAGCTGAAGCACCAAAACCTGAAACTAAAAAACAAATTATGTCCTTCCTCGGACTCTGCAACTACTGCAGGGTCCGAGCAGTAGTTGCTCGGACCCTGAGCAACTACTGCTCAGGGTCCACACAGCATAGTGTGGAAGCAACCACACAGCATAGTGTCGAAGCAACGTTGCTTCGACACTATGCTGAAAAAACTCAGGCTTTACAGGATTTGATTCATGGCACCCCAATGGCCATGACTGACAAAATAACTTGGAATCCAGAAGCTGAAAAAAGATTTACTGAACTAAAACTAGCTTTGATACAGACAACAACTTTAATTCTTCCAAATTATGAAAAGACTTTTGTTCAAACTGTGGGTTGCAAAAATGGATTTATGACTTCTGTGTTAATACAAAGCCATCGTAATAAGCTAAAACCTTTAGCCTTTTACTCAAAGAAACTAGACCCAAGCAGCACAGTCCCTACCAGACTGCGTGCAAGCAGTCTGCGTAGCAGCGTTAGCAGTAAACATGTCAGCAGACATAGTTTTGTTTCACAAAATGGAGCTGTTAGTTCCACACGCTGTGGATGTTCTACTATTACAGAGCAAAATTAATTTGCTCTCACCAGCATGACACCTTTCGTACACAGCGACGCTTTTGTCACAACCACACATTGTGATAAAACGGTGTACAATACTGAAGCCAGCAACATTGCTTCCATTACCAAATGATGGAACTCCACACAGTTGTCTAGAAGCTACTGAACACCTGCAGCTTCCTAGATCAGACCTACAAGACATTCCTTTAGCAACTGGAGAAGTTGCTAAAGGACTTCTCCTTTAGCAACTGTATGGTCCTTTGGATCATGCTCAAAAGACCATACAGGAAAAAATCAGACAGGTTACTCTGTTGTTGCTTTACCTAACAAGGTAATTGAAGCTGAGAAACTACCAAGCACTCATTCTGCACAGGCAGCAGAACTGATTGCTTTAACCAGAGCATGTGCACTAGCCAAGGACATGCACCTGACGGTGTACACTGATAGCCAGTATGTTTTCTCTACGCTGTTCTATTTTGCAAAACAATGGGAACGTAGAGGAATGACAACATCTACAGGGAAACCAGTAACTCATGTGTCCTTGCTTAAAAATCTTTTGCAAGCAATACAACTCCCAGCTAAGTTGGCAGTCTGAAAATGTGCAGCTCATACCGCAGGAAAAGATGAAGTTTCAAATGGTAACAGACTAGCTGATAAAATAGTTAAAGAAGCTGCAGCAGGGAAGCATGGAAAGGACAATTTCTCAGCACAGGCTGAAGAACAACAAATGATTGACTAAACAGTGTTAAAAGACATGCAAGATAACGCGCCGCAGGCAGAAAAACGAATGTGGATAACTAAGGGTGCGAAAATGAATGATGAGAAAATTTTTCAAATAAATAACAAACCAGTTGTCCCAAAGTCTTTATTTAAAGCAGCCGCAATTGTGGCACATGGGCGGTGCCATGTGTCAACAGGGGGAATGATGGGGATGATACAACAACACTTCACAACATATGGATTAAATTCTTACCTAAAATTTTTTTGTTCTGCATGTCCAGTCTGTGTTACACACAATCCTCAAGGGAATATAAGGCCAAAAAGAGGAAGTTTCCCAAAACCCTCATATCCATTTCAAACAATGCATATGGATTTTATTGAACTCACACAAAGTGGACCATACAAATATTGTTTAGTAATGATTGATGCTTTTTCTAAATGGGTTGAAATAGTTCCAGCAAAATATGCAGATGCCTTGACAGTAGCTAAAGCTATATGTAAAACTATTATTCCAACACACGGCATCCCACAGACTATTTACAGTGACAATGGGCCCCATTTTGCAAACCAAGTGATACAAAACATGACTACTCACTTGGGAATGAGATTGAAAAACCACTGTGCCTATCACCCTCAGAGTGCAGGCCTGGTGGAAAGAGCAAATGGTACTGTGAAAAGCAGATTAAGAAAATGCATGGAAGACACTGGCCGGCCCTGCCCAGAATGTTTAGATTTGGTGAAGCTCTATATGAGAATCACCCCAACAGCAGATGGTTTAACACCTTTTGAAATAATTCATGGGAGAGGTTACAGATTGCCTCTGTTTGGTCCGGATTTACAGAAAGCAGATGAAGAATAAATGTTAGTAGATTATATGATCAGAACTCTTAAACTGAAGGAAGTGTCCAGTACAAATTTACTGCCTTCTGATTCTCTTCCTTCGCAGGAGACCACTCCCATCGAGCCAGGAGACTGGGTCTACATTAAAGTCATCAAACGAAAGAACTGGACGAGTCCACGGTGGGAAGGACCGTTCCAGGTGCTGATGACCACACCAACAGCTGTAAAGATTGCTGAACGACCCAGCTGGATACATCTGAGTCACTGCAAGCTGCAGAGAGTGTTGGACCTCTAATCCTGAGTGACAGGGAAGTTCTGGCTTCACAGGGGTTCCATTTTTTAGGGTGGTTCATCTCAACGCCAGTGAAGAAACTCGACAGATCCTCACTCTTTAGTTTGGGGGCTTTGACATCTCTGCGCGCCGACACGCAATGGGGACTCCATATGCCAGATGGATCTTCTACTGCGCTGTGACTGCAGCATGTCTGATGTTTGGAGGAGGAAGTGACCTCACTTTCCACCCACATGACTACAGCACCTACCTGTGGTGGCAACTGATGAACAGAACTGCCCACGAGGAGAACGAGATGAACTGCTATGTGTGTGCGCAGCTGCCAATTGCCACACACAACTCAGGTCTGCGCCTGGGGAACATCACTGATGACAAACAGCTGTGTCTCTATGGCCTGAGCACACAACCACAACTCAACGTCCCCATGCCAAAGGGATGCAAATGGTGCAAAAAGGATTATTCTATTCTACTTCGGACAGGAGATGCCGCAAAAGGACTTTTTGGATCTATGAACTGTTCATTTAATGCTGACGTACTTCCGTTTCCACCGTTTCCACAAACCGCATGGAAAATACCAGAGACCATTTCTTTAGCAGGAGCTAAACCTGGGTCTCTGAGGAGCTGTGTTTACGACAACGGACATGTTTCTCTTGGGATGTTACCTTGGAATTTGTGTAACAAAGTTTACACCTACTGTGAAATGACACCGGATTACATCAATTGCATTGCCTGCAGGGGTCAGAGGGTGACCCTGGCTGCAAAGTCTGGAAGGACAATCCAGACTGTGACGACTTGCTTCAGGAGAGGAAATTCAACATCACACATCGGACGAGAGGATGACAGGAGACAACACTGTGCAGTCCCATAATGCCAGGAGACTATGGTTCATGGGTGATGGCTGATTGGTACTTCCTGTGCGGAAATGGAGCTTACATGTTTTTGCCGAGATATTGGGGAGGACTATGTGCTTTGGTCCCCCTAACCAGCATGATTGCATTCATCAGGAAAGCACAACACGGTCCAGCCGCCCGCTCCAAGCGTGCAGTTATGCCAGAGGTCAAAAGATGGGGAGGCCTCACTACAGACACTGGAGTTCCTTGGGAATTCAAGATTTGGGGCGGCGGAGAAAGGTTTATGCAAGGCCTGTTTCCATGGGTCGGAGTAGGTGAGATTCGAAGTCATGTTGAAATCAATAGGTGTGGATTACTGCGACTCATCAACAGCACACACCAGCTGGCCAACGGCACCGTGAGAGAGCTGACTGAACTGAGAAACATGGTTCTGCAAAAATGTGTTGTACTGGACTTCCTCACAGCCTCTCAGGGAGGTGTTTGTAAAATTATTGGCCCAGCGTGCTGCACGTTCATCCATGATGAAACAGGAACTGGTGGAACTATTTCTGACGCTCTACATGAACTGGAGGAACTTAAACATTATGTGGAAAATGGAATGCATGGATCACATCTTTTTGATTTTTTTTCTTGGCTCACTTCCGACCATGGTGGAATTTACTGTTGAAGCTTGGAACACCTATTCTGGGTGTTTTGATTCTTTTTTGCCTATTCACAAGTTGCATTATTCCATGCCTTCGAAGCATGATGCTAAAGACAATTAACACTGCTGTGATCAGTTACCAGCTGGTCAGATCAACTTCTAACACCGATGAGGACGACTTGTTTGATATGGACAAAGATGCTGAATAGTGGATTATATGATGATGTTCTGTAATTGATAGAGATTTTTGGTATTATCATTTTGTTATTACTTTAGTTCATATTCAGTCTAATGTTAATCAGTATTATTGTGATTTTTAGTTTAAAGTGATTTCTTCCTTATGTGTGTATAAACTGACCTGGAGGTTACGACTGACTGTTTCATCTTCATGTGAGACAGTTAACTCTGTGTTT
>NW_006801118.1:40394-44997 GCF_000485575.1 Poecilia formosa | reverse complement strand
TTCAACGTTGATTCAATGTTTCTGGCTGACCACTTTCAATGTTGTTTCAATGTCAGCGTTCAACGTTGATTCAATGTTTCTGGCTGACATTGATTCAATGTTGTTTCAATGATTCTGTGCTATCTGGGGTTATTGGGACTCAGGTAGAGAAGAAGCGCAGAGACTGTTTTTACCAATCACACGGTCAATCAGGACGCAGAAAAACTGGAAAAAACTGCACAAAAAAATCTGCGAAGCATCGAAACCGTGAAAGGTGAACCACGTTACAGCAAAGGATCACTGAAATAATGTATAAAAAGCAACTGAGTAATTTGTAGAATGGCTGCATATCTGAGTTTATCTACACTAAGGAATAATCCTGTAAGTTTACAGTCATTTACTGGCAGCTATAGACGCCAAAAGTTTACTGTAAATGCACAGTAGCCGTACCGTAATTAATCCTGACAGTAGATTACTGTCAATGCAAGTCCGGTACAGATACAGTGAAATAACGGTAAACTTCTGGCGTCTATAGCTGCCAGTAGTTTACCGTTTTTCTGAAAGAACGATAAAAAAAATACTGGTAGCTACAGACGCCATGTTTTTTTTGTTTTTTTTTACCGTTGTTTCAGAAAAACTGTAAAAAAAAAGAAAAAAAAGCTGGCGTCTGTAGATACCAGTAATTTACTGGACACTTACCTTTTCAATCCCTTTAAAGTGGTGTACTGTAAGTAAATACTGTAATACCGTCAACAGGGTTTTAGAAATAAGAGCGAGCTGCTATTCCTGAGGCTGCAGCTCTGAACTCTAACAAACCGTCAGACTCAACTGAACAGCTTCACTGCCAACACACTGAACTCTCCGCTCTTCCGGTGTTCTGTCAGATCAGCATCGGTCCTGGTCCCCGGTCCATGACGGGTCCATCACATGTGAGGGGAGTCAGCAGTCAGACAGGGGAAGCCCATAACACTCTACACATAACAGTGATCACAATGCAACTTATAACAAATACACACAACCATATGGAGCCCAGCAGAACTAAAATACAGAATCGTTAAAATGCTACGGTGGCCGACAGGTGCAAACGCACAGCAAACACGAGAAAAACAAATACAACAAAGACACAAACAAAAAAGAGATGCAAAAAATATATAAAAACAAGAGTTTCAGACCACTAGAGCTTTGTGTCCGAGTTCAGGGTCTGCATCCTTTCAAGCTTATTCTGTCATGGGCTTGAGAAACGACCCGGCGTTATACCGGTGTTATACAGGTGTTATACAGGTGTTATACCGGTGTTATACAGGTGTTATACCTGTGTTATACAGGTGTTATACAGGTGTTATACAGGTGTTATACAGGTGTTATACCGGTGTTATACAGGTGTTATACCTGTGTTATACAGGTGTTATACAGGTGTTATACAGGTGTTATACCGGTGTTATACAGGTGTTATACCTGTGTTATACAGGTGTTATACAGGTGTTATACAGGTGTTATACAGGTGTTATACCGGTGTTATACAGGTGTTATACCGGTGTTATACAGGTGTTATACCGGTGTTATACCCAGAAACTCATGCCTGCCCAAAATTGGATCCCCTCTCGCGGGAGCGCGCATCGCTCTAAAGTCTCGCATATTGACGAGAAACCGGACTGAAATATGACCGAAGAGGAAATTTTAAAGATATTTGTAACATTATCACGTTTCTTAACCATGTAATTCCTAAAATGGTTGATTTTATTTCGCAAATTACTTGAAATAAATACGGTTTTTACACCTTTATTGACACATATGAGTCCAACTTGTTTTCAGCCCGTGTCTGTTGAAAACGTTCTCCGCAAATGGTTTGAAATTCTCTGCTTTGTTTTTAGATACCATAACAGCTTAAAAGCATTACAAAACAGAGGCCCATTATGTAGAACATTTTACATCATGCTTAACGTTCTAGTCTGTTAATGTAGAAGGGATCCATTTTAATTTATGAGCCTGAAAATATTTGCATCCATCCTGTTGATATAAAAATTATAGCATTAGCTCAGAGAACAAGTGTCATTACATAGAAAAGGTGAAATCCTTTCAGCTCTTTATTTCTCCAAGTTACAACAGGGATGCATCTTTTGGCAATTTGCTTTTCCAGCCTGCCAAAATATGCTTCCCCTCTCTATCCTCCCCAAATATTATCCTATCGATATAAAACCCATACCAGTAGTTTACAGAACTATTCTGATTATGTAGAAAATATATGTCACACTTAACTTTTTTTTCTTAAAGTTGGCACAGGGATGCATTTTTCTCAACATATATGCCTTATTTATTGTCCCCCATATATGAAACTTATGTATTACATATGATTTTCATGTAGGATGGTCAGTTATGATATTTTTTATTTCGGTACAAAAGTCATGTTTATTATCACTGTTGCTGAGATAGTGAAGGAAATAAATCTGACATGCAACCTTGCTAAATGTAAAGCATATACAAACAATTTTTATTTTGGTTTAGCATAAAAATGAAAGAAAAAAAAACACAATTATTAACTTCAATGAAATGGTATTCATAACAGTAACTTTTGGAAAATCAATTACTTCAAGCAAAAATTGTGTAAAAACTGCAAATGAACTGAACTGTAGTAATTAAAGAAGAGTGTTGGTGCAAAAAATAAAATCTATAAGCACCTTGCACAGCAGAAGTCTGTGCCGGTTTGTGGGAAATCAACAGCCTTGGTGGTAACACCATCTGTCACATGCGATCTGTAAATAAAAAAATCAGAATTGTCAAATAACAACATAAAGAATATTTTGAGTTCATTATTTTTTTACTAAAGGTGATATTGGGTTTAGTCAACATAAAGCTTCTTCTTAATTATCAATATTTGTTTGTTAGCTCATTATTCCAGAAGGTGAAAGGTTGTATTTGTGCGTTTCAAATTTATATTGAAATGATGTATTGATGAAAAATGCTGTGATTTTTAAAGTCACATTTACATTTCAAAAGAAAAATGAAAATGTCACCAGTAGAAAAGAAACATTTCATACTTTCTTTTCAGACTCGTTTTCTGTAAAATTTATCAATTTCAGCACATGTATTGTGGAATAATGAAGTAAAAGTTTTTTGGCTAAAATAGAGAGGAAGTACAAGTACGGTGAAACATGGAATAAAGATGGGCAATACGGACTGATAGTTTATCAAAATTCTTTGATTTTCTATTTTATTAACAGAAAATGTAACAAAAATAACTACTCCTTAATATTTTCTGATATAATAATATCTGACAATTTTTGTCTCAGCAAACAGACTGGAAAAACAATCACTGCTAAAGAATAACATAAATACATTTTTTTTTACAAAATCTCTCTTACTGTTTATTCAATGTCACCTGCTGTTCTTATTTTTTCCTTAATTATGTAAAACACCTTGAAATGCCTTGCTGCTGAAATGTGCTATACAAATAAAATTTGAGTGATTGATTGAAATACATGCATTACGAATGAGAAGTACACTGGTGATATAGACAAGTATGAATTTTAAGTGCATACAACACAATGTGTCGAACAATCAATTCAAATACATTCATATTTAATGATGCTCTCAATAAATAAAAATAAAATGAAAAACTGTAATAAGGGGAACCATTTACAATCACAATACAGACAATTTTGTCAACATTATAAAGTGTGATTTATTATGACAACAATAAATAAAAATGTTCAACATGACTTTTGTACCGAAATAAAAAATATCATAACTGACCATCCTACATGAAAATTATATGTAATACATAAGTTTCATATATGGGAGACAATAAATAAGGCATATATGTTGAGAAAAATGCATCCCTGTTGTAACTTGGAGAAATAAAGAGCTGAAAGGATTTCACCTTTTCTATGTAATGACACTTGTTCTCTGAGCTAATGCTATAAGTTTTATATCAACTGTCATGAAGTGTGGTTGAGGTGGGTGAGGAGAGACGCTGAGACCCAGGTTATGGTGAAGATGATGAATATATTTAATGATGATGCTCACAGTCCAAAAACAGGCAGCACGGCAGAAAGACAGGCACACAGCCAAATACCGGTAGCAATTGATACACAGGACTGAAACGAGAGCTAACGCTATCCAGGACTAAACAGTTCTACTGGAGCGAACCAAAACGTGACACTGACTGACTGAGTACAATACATACGACGAGGATCAAGGAACACAGACAACAGGTGGGTTTAAATACACACGGGGTAATTAAGGGAATGAGACACACCTGGGGAGCAATCAATGGGGAGGACAGGACAGAGACTCACAGGGAAACAGGAAAACATAGAAAAACTCAAAATAAACACAGAAAACCACGGATCATGACATCAACAGGATGGATGCAAATATTTTCAGACTCATAAATTAAAATGCATCCCTTCTACATTAACAGACTAGAACGTTAAGCATGATGTAAAATGTTCTACATAATGGGCCTCTGTTTTGTAATGCTTTTAAGCTGTTATGGTATCAAAAGAAAAAGCAGAGAATTTCAAACCATTTGCGGAGAACGTTTTCAACAGAGACGGACTGAAAACAAGTTGGACTCATATGTGTCAATAAAGGTGTATAAATCGTATTTATTTCAAGTAATTTG
>NW_006801118.1:14532-19677 GCF_000485575.1 Poecilia formosa | reverse complement strand
CCTCTGGTTTCTCTGGTTCCTCCGGTTCCTCTGGTTCCTTTGGTTCCTCCGGTTCCTCTGGTTCCTTTGGTTCCTCCAGTTCCTCTGGTTCCTCTGGTTTCTCTGGTTCCTCCGGTTCCTCTGGTTCCTTTGGTTCCTCCGGTTCCTCTGGTTCCTTTGGTTCCTCTGGTTCCTCTGGTTCCTCTGGTTTCTCTGGTTCCTCCGGTTCCTCTGGTTCCTTTGGTTCCTCCGGTTCCTCTGGTTCCTTTGGTTCCTCTGGTTCCTCTGGTTCCTCTGGTTTCTCTGGTTCCTCCGGTTCCTCTGGTTCCTTTGGTTCCTCTGGTTTCTCTGGTTCCTCTGGTTCCTTTGGTTCCTCTGGTTTCTCTGGTTCCTTTGGTTCCTCTGGTTCCTCTGGTTCCTCTGGTTCCTCCGGTTCCTCTGGTTTCTCTGGTTCCTCTGGTTCCTCTGGTTCCTCTGGTTCCTCCGGTTCCTCTGGTTTCTCTGGTTCCTCTGGTTCCTCCGGTTCCTCTGGTTCCTCTGGTTTCTCTGGTTTCTCTGGTTCCTCTGGTTCCTCTGGTTCCTCTGGTTCCTTTGGTTCCTCTGGTTCCTCTGGTTCCTTTGGTTCCTCTGGTTTCTCTGGTTCCTCTGGTTCCTCTGGTTCCTTTGGTTCCTCTGGTTTCTCTGGTTCCTCTGGTTCCTTTGGTTCCTTTGGTTCCTCTGGTTTCTCTGGTTCCTTTGGTTCCTCCAGTTCCTCTGATTCCTTTGGTTCCTCCAGTTCCTCTGGTTCCTCTGTTCTCTCCGGTTCCTCTCTAATGGACCTGTGCTTCTGTCACCCCACAGCCCTGCTGCCTGACTGCCTCTTGGTCGGCCACATCACTGATGATGGGATGAGCGTCATTCCGCCGCTGAAGGTCACAGAAACCCATGTGGTGGTGAGCGTCTCGCATCTCTCTGGCTTCGGCGTCGTGTTGGACCGGATCAAGAAGTTCCTGACCAAGCCGATTCGGGGCCAAGTTCTGCTGTTCCTGAGACGGCTGCAGCGACCTCTCAGCATCCTCAGTGTGATTCTGCTGCCCAGCAACGTTCCTCTGCCGGATGTGAAGCTTTAACCCGATAACTTAAAGAGGATAAAGCTGATCCAGGTTGTTTCTTTTAAAATTAACAAATGGTTCTGGTTTGAAGGTGAAAGAGCAGCACACCGGCTCCAAGTTCATCCCGGCTCCGTCCTTCTGCTCCTTCCACAAAGGGAAACCCTACTGCCTCCACAGCGACCCGTCAGGCCTCACCATCCAACCCAAAGTCAGTTTCTGACCCGCCATCTGCTCACTCGGAGCTAAAATACTCAGTAAGATTCCCGTCTTCTTGCAGACAGCTCAGTTCTTTGAGAACTACGGACCAAATTACCACGCCACGTTTGAGATCACACTGCCGACGAGAACGGAGGACGTGACTGTGATGGTCCGGAGTCCGGAAGAGGAAAACGTCTGGGACTACGCCCTGCACTTGCCAGGTACACAAACCATCTGCTAGCTTAATGTAGAGGCTTCATGCTGTTCGCTTCAGCTGCCTGCAGGAGAAACGGACAGAAGAATCAGGATTTATTATAATAACTCAGTTTAATGTATATTAGGTGTGTGTTGGTACGGATTAATTAAGTGATACTTTATGTACAGACAAAAGAAATCTTGATATGAACTGAAAAACAGTAAAGAAAACCCAGCTGAAGCTGTTTGGTTTCAACATTCAGCTGTTTTTATAGAAAGTCTGCCCCCTGCTGGTCCTTAGCTGGATTTGCAGGATAATCACATCATTTATCCTGAATCTTTGAATTCTGACAATGAATGTTTTTAACTTTTCAGCATCATGAATAAATATGGTTGAATCCACAGCTTGTTAGAAATGCTCTTAAAGAAGAAAATCTTATTTTTATTCTGAGGAATATTTTATTTTGATTGGCCCGCAAACTCTCCTGACCAGAACCTCATAGGATCTGTGGAGAATTAGAGGAAGAAGAGACAAAGTAACCGACGATGAAGATGAGCTGAAGGTTCTGTCAGAGCATGCTGGGTTTCCAGAACCTCAGCAGAACCTGAGGCTGGTTTCTATGCCATGCTGCAGTGATGCAGGAAGTAGAAGGAGCCCAGACTGACGGCAGAGAAACGTTCCCAGCTTTAAGAAACCTGACATTTCTGTTTAAAGTATCATATTTTATTGATCTGATGCAATATTCTAATGTTCTGATAAATTTCATTTTGGGTTTTCATTCTCTGTAATCAACATTACAAGAAATAAAGATGGGAAATAATTCACTCTGTGTGTTATAGATCTATGTAACATAACTTTTACTTTCTGAACTGAGGGACAGAAAACTTTTTCATCACATTCTGATGTTTAGAGATGTTTGTAATATTCCAGTGGAAACTCAGAGTTGGATACTTCTAGATGTTTCTGGATGATTCTGGATGTTTCTAGATGATTCTAGATGTTTCTATATATTTCTAGATGTTTCTAGATGATTCTAGATGTTTCTAGATGTTTCTGAATGATTCTGGATGTTCCTGCTTCCTGTCGTCTCATTTCCGTCTCCAGCTCCAGCCTCTCCTGATCCGGCGGTCCAAAGGCGACTTGGGGAAAGTTTGTCAGCAGAGGAGAAGCTGAGAAGCGTCCGGCCGGACTTCATCGATCACGTGTCCAACCCGGTTCTGGACAAACTGCTGGACGAGCTGCAGCACTGCAGGGTGATATCAGACGCTGAGGCGGACCAGATCAGAACCAAACCCAGAGCAGAAAAAGCCCGAGAGCTGATTGACACGGTGAGGAAGAAGGGAGCGGAGGCCAGCTCCAGAATGACTTCTGCCCTCTGCTCCAACGACCCGTATCTGAGCAGCGAACTGGGCTTACTGTGACGGGCAGAACCAGGCAGAACTGGACAGAACCAGACAGAACTGGACAGAGATCTGAGGAACTGGACAGAGGGACATTGAAACGATGATTTGATTCCCAAATGTAGGCTTTGCAATCTGAGAGTATTTTGGTAATTTTTTGGTGTTTTATGTAGGACCGTGTGACTGACCAGGTGGTCAGCAGCAGAGGAGAACCACAGGGCTCTGTACTCTCTCCATTCCTTTTCAGTCAATTCAGTGTTATTTTTTTATATAGCAACAATTTCAATCTAAACAAACTTACATTCCAGTTCATCCTAGTTATCAAACAATGCATCAATTTCAGAGAAAAAGTTTTCTGTCTAATGACATCCTGCTAACTGCATCACTTATAAATGGCATTTCTTTTAAGTTAACGTATTTTATGGGTAAATCTTCCATAATTTTACTTTCACATGTAGATTTTAGAACAAATAAAAACAAAGCTTTAGGACTAGGAAAATATATAAAACTTATTGCATAGGCAGTTCCACATTTATGGAAAATAGAGAAGGAAAACACACTGTTTGCAGCTTAACAAAGAAAAAAAAATTCTGTGCACATTCAGTGGAAATTGCAGCAAATATTCCATGAAGACAATTCAAAGACCTGCTCAAAACAAACTTTTGTGTATTTACTTTTACATTTAACAAGAATGCTAAATTTTACTGCAGATGTTTTAAAATGACCCAGAAAATAGTCAAATAAAAGAAAGAGATCCATGCTGATAATTTTGCTACTTTGGGCTCCTTCAAGAGATGATTTCATGACAGGTTGTTGACAATAGTGCTTTAATATGATACAAATCATTAAAGAACAGGAAGCCAAAACAAGAAATGTTAAACGATAGCAAGTCCCTCCACCTCCAGGATTTGATTTTGCAGGTTGAAACTTGCTGCATACCATCAGAGAACAAAGAGCTGAAAAGGCGAAGAAGGTTCTGGACAAAATGAACACGATCTTTATTTTAATTTCAGGTAAATATGGATTAAATTACCTCAGCTTTAATACCTTCATTTCTGTTTATGTTGTTGACTTTTAGTTATGCTTATATTAATGTAGTATAAATGTTAAAAACATTAGCTGAAAAAAGTGTTACAGGTTTATTAAAAAGAATGTTTCATTATAAGACTTCAGTAAACCAGTAAAGTTCAGTCTAGTATGATGATATTCATACCCCATCGGTCTCTCAGGTCCACAGATCAGCTGCTTTTGGAGGTACCGAGGTCCAGAAGGAAGCTCAGAGGGGACAGGGCTTTCTCTGTCATGGGTCCTAAGTTACTGAACGACTTGCCTTTGCAGGTCAGAGAGGCCCCTTCACTGTCCACTTTTAAAGCTCGTCTTAAAACCATCTATTTTACTCGGCTTTCAACTCCAGCAGGATCAAGTTTTAAATTGTATGTTTGTTTTTAAACTGTAAGAGTTTTTATTTATTTATTTTTATTATTGTTGTGTTTTAATGTACAGCACTTTGTATCAGCTGTAGTTGTTTTAAAGTGCTTTATAAATAAAGTTGGTATGGTATGGTGAACAAAACAAATACATGTAGCTGAAGTGGATGAAAACAGAATCCAGCAGATAAAATGCATGGTTGTTTGTCCTGTCTGTCTGTGTTGCCCTGCGATAGACTGGCGACCTGTCCAGGTGACCCCGCCTCTCGCACGGAACGTTAGCTGGAGAAGCACCAGCATCTCCTGACCCCACTAAGGGTCAAGGGTGTAAAGAAAGTGGATGGAAAGAAATTTTCATTTTAGACAGAGATAAGCTGTACAGCAGCTTTTGTAAAGGGATGAAAAACAAGTTATTAATGTATATAAAAACAATAAGAAAAGAGGCACCCCAACATAATTTTTATTTTTGTATCTTTAATTTCTCATTGTAATAAGTGTCATTTTAGTTAATCATGTGCAATTCCACACACAACCGCTATGGGCGCTGCCACGTTGGTGGCATAGAGAAGATTGAGCACACAAGAAGAAGAAATCTTCCGATTGAATTTGGAGGAAGCTCGACGCATAGACATAATATAAGGATAGACCCTCATGCACCGCTCTCGCCTATTGTCGCTGACGAGATTTAGGGCGGCCATCTTGGAGCGGTCCACCACTCCACTCAGCGTTATGTGTTTAGCAGCACAATGACGTATCAGCGCATTTAATCGATCATAACACGCTTTTTGTTAAAGAAGTACTTACAACATCCATACAAAGTCTGACGAACTTTACTTTTCTTTGAGCAGATGTTA
>NW_006801118.1:11365-13613 GCF_000485575.1 Poecilia formosa | reverse complement strand
GTTCTAGGCACAGCCAAGATACTGGAGGAGAACCTGAAGCTCCCAGGCCTCTGGTAGAGGACCCGAGCTCAGAGGATGAAAGAGAGAGAGAGAGAGAGAGAGAGAGACCACCCGCAGAGGGTGAGAAGGGAATTTTATATATATACATGCATTTATGGATCTATTGAATAAATTGATGGATCCAGGGGTGGAGCTATGGGGGGGGGCTGAGCTGGATGGCCTGGGTCTGGAGGTGCCAGGGAGTGAGGAAAGTTGCGCCCTCGCCTGTTGAGAAAGGTGTGTTTAATATTAAAGTTACCTTCCCCAATGTAATATATACTAGTCAGCCCCAATGGCTGTTTCACTCACGGTTTAGCCGAAATGCTTCCTGGGTAATAATTAAAAGACAAACGCGGCACCCCCTCTCTCCCGCCCCCCTCGAGATAGCCCTGGTCCCCCTTTCCCCATGTAGGGCCACCATGAAAACTGCGGACAAACCCTTTTGGACCCATATTGTCTTTTTTCCCCATAAGGGGCCCACCTAGGTATGCTGGCTGGGTATCATTATTATAAATCTGCGACAGACTGGTGACCTGTCCAGGTGACCCCGCCTCTCACCCGGAACATTAGCTGGACAGGCAACAGCACCTCTTGACCTCACTAAGGTATGAAAGTGTTAGAAAGTGGATGGATGGATGGATGGATGATTATAAATACTCATACTACTACAAAAAAGGATGTTGCCATGGTTACTGCTTCATGTGGCAGACTTCTGGGTATTTATACTAATTTACATTCATATGTATTTATCGGTAGCTATAGGGCAGACCAGCAGCTGCTCTATTTCTCGCAAATTAGGATTTATGAAGGAAATCCTAATTTGGCCACGTTCGTGCGCACAGCTTTATGTATTCCATTTTTTTGTGCGCCGTACTTTTCTAAATTTTTCCGTATGCCAAGATTTAGTGCCAAAACTGCGCAGTGTTTTATACACGAGGCTCCAGGTTTGTACATTTACACATAATTTATCAGCAAATGCCAATTTCCATATGAATTAAATTGATTGGAACTAATTTTAAATTTTTTGCAGCAAAAGTTATTTAATCACTGCAGTTTTTATGGATCACATAACATTTTTGTTTTTCAGCATATGATGAACTAAAAATTGTTGTGGAAGGGGGAAATGTCACTCTGACCCCAGAGGTCTCAATGAAGGAGGAGTACACAGTGAACTGGAGACAAGAGAAAAGTACTGGACAAAGATTGATAGCTCAGTGGAAAAACTTTAAAACCACAATTGTGGCCTATCAAGATGTCCTGCAGTTGGATCTAAAGAATGGATCCCTCACCTTCATCGGAATCAGAAGAGAACACAGTGGACTTTACAGTTTCTAGATATTAGAAGGCAAAGAAGAACATTCAGGAAGGTACTACAACATTACTGTATATGGTAAGTTTCCTGTAAGACAGGGGTCCCCAAAGTGGGTCCTGGAGGCCCGGCATCCTGCATGTTTTAGTTCTCTCCCTGATTTAGCACACCTGGATCAAATGATGGCTCATTAGAGGCCTAAGCAGAACACTGACTTGCTGAGAAGGTTGTTACAACCAATAGGGAGAGACTAAAACATGCAGGATGCCGGCCCTCCAGGACCCACTTTGGACACCCCTGATGTAAGAGATCAGGTTCCACAGTATATGTTAATTTGTTTTATTTATCTGTGTTTATATTCTACATTCAGAAATATTAAATCAGTATATTTTAACACAAGAATCTCTAGAATTGACTACTTTACATCGTAGGTCAGTGATAGTGATGGGTAAATGAGGCGTCATGAGGCGTTTCGACTCATAGCAACACTGTATTGATACTGTGTCGATACTGTGTCGCTCAATACTGACACCTGCTGGACATTAAAAATTCCTACAGGCAACGTAGTGATTTGATGACCTAGTCTATACAATAAGATTTAAGTCTTTGTATTTTATTGAATATTATATGTTGTATTATGTCATATCTTCAGTTACATTTAAAATATATTTGATATACAGTCAATAAAGAATGTGAATATGTACCATAAAGTGAAAATTTTAAGAGGAATTTAAAGGTGCTATACTCATGAAATGAGTTCCTTTCTGACTTGTAGGTCAGATTGACCCAGTACATTTGACACAGTACATTTCTTTTCAGTCAAAACATATCTTAATGTGAATCAACCAACAACATGCCTTTTAACTATTAGTAGAATTATATTCCTCTACATAATTACCT
>NW_006801118.1:3521-10240 GCF_000485575.1 Poecilia formosa | reverse complement strand
AAAAAACAACAAAAACTCCATCTGACGGAGTTGACAGGACATGACGGAGTTGACGCAGAACTGAAGGTGGTGACAAACTAGTGAGTAAAAAAAAAAACTTGATACATGTGAAGTAATGCAATTTATGTAGAATACATTAAAACAAATTAATTGCACATTTAAGTGAGATTTGTCAATTTCACTGAAAGAGCCTCAAAAACTCTGATGGAGTTGACAAAAAGCCAAACTACCTCAATTTATATGATGTTATTCTGAAGGAGGCCATATTGTAGCTCATCAGGTCCATGAAATCTTTACAGTTTACTAAAATTAAGCTTTTATTTCACAAAATTTCATCAAAGTTTTGTAAATTGTCATTTATGGTGTTGACACATCATGGTTGTGACGAGCAACTTAGGAATAAAACAGAAGAAAAAACTAAAGAATAACATAAGCTAACCAGAGCTAGCTGGTTAGCTTATGTTAACCAGCTAACATAAGCTAGCAAAGCTTATGTTAGCTCTTCCTTTCCTCTTAGCAAAGGAAGAGAAAGGAAGAGGTCATGGGGTCCTCAGAAGTTCTGGTGCCCCCCAATAATGCCTGATTTTTTTACATTCTTTTCATTTCTGACGGTGTTCACAAAAACTAAGGTCAAATTTCAAAGGAGTTGGAAAATATCTAAAAATTATTTTTAATTCAATTTATTGATACTTTTATAATTATTTATATGACTACTTATACTTAATTGTCACAATTTATAATTTTAGTATTTCTTTAATTGTTTTAAACTATTATAATGTATTGAGTTCTGCTCCTGGACCAGGGATTTTACAGGCATCATCCACCGACTACAATGTTTAAAATAAAAAAATATTCAGCAAACACCTGGAAAATATACATTGTTGTGCTCACATGACCCAGGTTAGTTTAGTCAGATATTTGAAAAAATTATATTTTGTGTATATTGTATTCAAATTTTGTGCTTTATCCATAGGACCTGTTTTGTCCCTATTCTCAAGAATCACTGAGGTGTCAAACTCCAGGCCGCTGTCCTGCAACTTTTAGATGAGCCTCTGCTGCACCACACCTGAATGGAATAATTGGGTCATTAAGGCTCTGGAGACCTGATCTACACAAGAAGGAAGTAATGAAGCCGTTTCATTCCAGTGTTTTGTACCTGTGGCACATCTAAACACTGCAGGACAGCAGAGGACTGGAGTTTGACGCCCCTGCTTTACGTTGTGGTAAAAAGGTGACCACATTTACCTTTTTACATGTGGTTACCTTATAAACCAGCCAGGCAGGTTTTTACATCCTCATCACGTTTCACTGTCCCTGTTTCTGAAAGGAACAACATTTTATTGAGAGATTAAGGCAACTCAAAACCTCTGAGGTTGAAACATTCCCCAAAAGTAAACCTGTACTGAGGTTAGAACAAGTATTGAAGGTAGAGTCAACAGACAGTTGCTGGGGGGTTTGAGTTTGAGGTCTTTTTGAAGACAAAACGTGATTTTTTGAATGACCAAATGTAGATCACAGAAAGGACTCAAGTTTTTAGAAGGGAACTGTTTTATAAAGCTGTATTATCAACTTGAAACAAGCTGCTTTTATTCATTTCTTATTTGTACCGGCTACATTATTTGATGTGCTGTTGATGCCACTTTATTGTTTGGATGTTTATTATTTTATTGATCCCTAAGTGAATCCTCGTCTTTTACTCCTTGCAGAGCCTGTTTCTGTTCCATATTTCACAACCAACATCACAGAAATTTTTGAATTTGGAGCTTCACCATCAGATAAGAGCTGTTACGTAGCTTGTTCTGTGAAGAGCGGACCAGATGTGAACCTGACCTGGTTTAACGGTCCAACAATAATCAGCAGTGTAAATAACTCCATGCACATCTCCATGACTCTCAGTTTACCTTTAGAGATCCAACCAGAGAATAAAGAAAGTTTCACCTGTGATGCCAGAAACCCAGTAACAGTGGAGAGAAAAACTCTCAGCTCTACAAAGTGGTGTCCATCTCATCATCCAGGTACACTTTGTTCTGATTAATGCCATCATAATTTCTTCTGAATCTATCTTAAATAATGAATCATCTTTTAGTCATTACCTTTGCTCCTATATTTCTGTTCTAACTAGCCAGAATTAGAACAGAAAGAACAGTCTGCTGTTTTATCAATCAAGTATATAAAATGCTGAGATTCTGCAGAAATTCAGAACAGAATGGTTTATTTGTGGAGTTTGAATTAAAACTGATTTGCATGAACCTACTTGAATTTTAATCTTTTTTATTTCTGTCTTTCTTTTATGGTAGCTGAGTTAAATGCTGACTGTTGTGTAACTATGTTTAGGAGCAAAGACATTTTTATTTCCTTGATGGTGAACTTTTAAAATGAAACAAAAAGATCTCACATCTTCATTCCTTTACAGATCCGTGTGATATGTGGAAATATGCTGCGGTAGGTCTGGGTGGGATTCTGATTGGGATTGGGATTGCAATTTTGTTCATCAAGTATGGAAGAAACCCAAGCTGCATGGTATGTGAACATATTTATTGTATTATATTCAAATGCAAACAGAAGTTTTGATTATTTTTAGTATGATTGACCCTACATGGCTCTCCTGGCTCTGTGTGAAACACCAATAGCCTCTAAAGCTAACAGTTACACTTAAGTTGTGTTTAAGGGAGGAGAGGAGGCGATAGACTCATCAGGACAGTAAAAACTGACAACCACACTGGTACAGGGAATTCCACAGTGTTGTCCTTTCATAAACTCTCTCTTCACCAACCTTACAAAGCCCAGCTGAAAGGCTGCTATACTATCAAACACGAAAATGAGCAGAATCCAAACAACCCATAACGTTACTAGAGTTAGAGAAATAACATGTCCGTTTCAGTCCAGGAGTCGATCTGCTGCTTTTCTCCCACGCTCTTCACAGAGAAGCAGTGGCGCATACATGTGACATCATTAGCGATACCAGAGTATATTAAAGAGACATTACACAATTATGGCTGTTACAAGTTTCTTGTTTCTCCCTTGGCAGCAACAGTTATCAGCAACTCTTTGTGAGAATCTCTAGAACTGATTACTTTCCAGTCTAAGGAGCATTTACCTTTTTGCATGTGGTTACCTTATAAAGCAGCCAACCGTGATGTAAAACCTGCTAATGATGTTTTTACATCAATGTGAAGGAATCTGCTTTGCAGAACAGTTGTAATTTAGCCACATTTAAGGATTAATAGGACTGAAAAGCCTTATGAGGACATGCCACCACATCTCAATTGTATTTATATCAAGACTTGAACTAAACCACTGGAGAGCTGACTTGCTGGTGTTTTAGATCTTTGTCCTGCTGTTTAACAGCAAAGCTGTTGAGCTTACATTGATTACAGTTGGCCGAACATTCGCCTCAAACATTTTCTAATCTAGAGATAAATTTATTGTTCCATCAATTAACCTGTGTCTTATAAAAGATTATTGTTCTGCTGTTTAAAATGTTCCATAATTGATTAACTCTTCTGTGGATTTTTTTTTCTTTAACAGAGTGGGGGAACTGACCTGAGGAACTCAGTGGAAAATTCAGACGAAGGTTCTGATGGTGCACTTCCTGTGGATTCTGAGTCTGATCCTCTACAGCAGAACTAGACCAGGTTCTTCTCTAAACTACTGGATCTTCACCATAACAGGTTTTAAAGCCAGAAGGAGTTCTTCAGTGGCTTCATCTTCTCAGACATCCTTCTGCTTTTAAACAAAAGGCTATCAAGAGTAAAATTAAAACAATATAATCACCTTTCAATCTGCAGCACAATAATCTATGTGGATGTCAAGGTGAGAAACATAACATGAACATATTTCCAGTAAACTAAATATTTTCCAATATTTGAATACAGAATAGAGCAAGACTCAAATTAATTACAGACCAAACAAATTTAATTTGAAGCCTATTTAAAGGGACTGCTTTAAATCCCTTTAAATAGAAAAGATATCCACATTTTGAATCATATAAAACTGTCTGGTTTCTGTTTGGAGTTCCTCAAGATTCTGTTTTAGAAACAGCTTCATTAAGATAGGATTTGCTTCTCTTTGATGGACCGTCACATATTCTAATCCAAACGGCATTGAAATGATTTTTGATGTTGAATCCATCCAGTCTTCAGCTAAATAAGAACTTTGTAAATGATTTGTTTTATACCCGTTTTATCATCAAGCCATGCCATTAGTCCCGGGATTATCTTAAGATATCAACTCTGAGGTTGCAGCTGTTTTCCTACAGGAACCTTTTCTAAGATCAAAGTTTTTCTCTCTAATCAGACAAAAAAAAAAATCATGTCAAAGCAAAAATCACAAAGGTTTTTTTTTACTTTTTTTTTGTTTTTGGTTGAGTCTTTTTTTTGGTTGAAACTTTTTTTTTGGTTGAGTCTTTTTTTTTGTTGAGTCTCTTTTTTTTGGTTGAGTCGCTTTTTTTTTGGTTGAAACTTTTTCTAAGTTTTTGGTTGAATTTGTTTTCTTGCTTATACAACTTTATTTGCTTTGGCGAAGCTTACATGAACATTCTGGGCGGGGCTTAAGGACGAGCGATGTAAGACGTGTTCCGATTGGTTAGCGCTGACTAAAGCGGATGACTCCCTGAGATCTCAGAACTCTGTCCCGAACTGCAGGGCTTCGGTGACGGGACACAGAATGTGATGGTAAGTAATCTTCACAAAATTACACCGTTTAGCAGCTTCTAAAGTGTCCACCCTGTTTCAAAGAAGAAATCTTACTCAACTTATGACGACAGTCACATATTTTGTCTGCCGTGATCCCCGGTAGCATATTGTGCTAGCTAATGTTAGCACTAGGTAAAGTTCATAAACTAGGCTTGTGTAATATTCGCCTGTCTTTATGTTGAATTCGTTAACCAGCGCACCTCTGTTGAGTGGCATTAAGCGTGGAAAATACCAAATATATCTGGAGGAAATATGTGTTAAAAACTGTTGCGCAATCCTCAGTGTGTGTGTGTGTATTAACTAGCATTGAAGCTAAAATGGGAAAACAGCGGATCGTTGCTCCAATGTTATTAGCTCCGCGTTAATCTGCACCACATGTCAAGTGACTGTGCAGATGATTTATTTACCAAGCACATAATCACTGCTGTCGATGAGGGGAGGCAACGTAACTCTTAAATATATACATTTTCTTCCAGATGTAAAATGTAAAACTAAGCTGGTAGGTCACAGGCCGAAGGAGGATATTCACATAATTTCTGTTTATTAAATTTCTGTTTATTATTATTTGGTGGGTGTGTGTCTTGTACTTAGTTTTATTCTGAATTAGATGTAATATGCCTCTTGCTGTGTTATATTAAATTAATTTGGTGTTCTCCTAACTCCCCATTCTAGTATGACCAGCAGAGTGCAGCTGAAGCAGGACAGGCTTGTAGGTCTTACTGATTCCTCCAGCTGCTAGAGACGATCAGAACATGAGGATGGAGAGACCAGCAAGTGTTGAGTCAGAGAAGATCAGGTAGGGAAGGAAGTGTTGCTTTTAGGGGCCGTGTGTGTTTGGCTAAATTTGTTACATATAGTCAGTTTATTTATTGGTTTTAAAAATAATGCCTCTTCTTCTATGTTACATTTTTTGCATTATTTTTAGTACAGATAATCGGCGTACTGTACGGTGTCTGCTGGTGGTTTAAATTGATTTCAGCTACATTCAAAAAAGTATTCAGATTTTAACATGCATTTTCTACTTACTAAATATTTCAGTTTACTCTTTCTCAGTAACTTCAGTGTTATACCTCTGCACTATTTTTTTGCAGTTTCTCTTATTGTGATACAGTAACTGTTTCACTTGAACATTTAATTTCCTGAGATATAGTCAATTTATTTTCTCAATTAAAACTCTTAAAAGACTTTAGGGCTTATTGGGTTTTGATTATGTTGTCTAGGTAAATATCATCACTTACTCGTACTTTTTTAATTCATTTTTGTTTTTCAGATTTGCGTCGAAGCTTCTTGATTTGTTTCTGAGCCATGATTGAGACTCTCCATGATGTTCACCCAGGACAGAGGGGAACTTGTATCAACTCCACTCCATTGACCCCTTGAGACCTTCCTGTTGTTAAATTGCTTTTCCCTTGGATCCAAGCACCTGCACCTCGCTGACCAGTAGTGACCATCAGTCCACAGTCAACTGGATCATCACAACATTGACTAACTTTTTATTTACAATTAGGATCTGAAAACCAGAGGACCAGCTACGCAAAAATCTACCTGCAGACTTTAAGCAGCTACTCTGACACTGCAGTGATCCTGGACTGGGCTGAGCTGCTCTTACTCTCTCCCTCTTCCTCTCTCCTCCAGAGTGACAAGTTTTCATCACCAGTAAAGACAAACAAGTTTGAGTAACTGCTGGAAAAGTGTATTATATATTTTCAGTGTTCATTTTGTTATACAGTTTGGACTTAAAATAAAATGTAATCTCTTTTGTAATACTCTACATTTTACAAACCTTTTTCCCTTATCTCAGTTGTAATATTATGTGAAGTATTTGCATGTAATTCGGCCTTCAAGCGAGATATTAAAATTAAACGCTTTCAAGCAATATTTCATCTTTTCTAAAACAAAATACAGAAAATACTTTTACAAAGTGGCTTTAATTCTGTCATTCCTCTTGTGAGTTGTATAATTGAGTGTTATGGCCAGTTTACAACTATTTTTAATTATCAGAATGCGGTCATATTAGGATCATAA
>NW_006801118.1:0-1706 GCF_000485575.1 Poecilia formosa | reverse complement strand
TGACATGATTTTTTTTTTGATTGAGTACTACTTTTTTTGTTTGACATGATTTTTTTTTTTTTTGATTGAATACTACTTTTTTTGTTTGACATGATTTTTTTTTTTTGATTGAATAATTGTGAAACAAAACTAACTCCATAGTGTTCATCCTCACTAACATTATTCAACCTGGGATTTGTGTCTTCCTTCTCACGTCTGTATGTTTACGAAAGGTTTTGGCTCTAAGGACGGCAGAGAATCGGGCTGAGGATGTCTTAAACCTCTCCGACTCATGGCCTGTTTTTGAGAAATATGGCTGAAAATAGCATGCCCAAAATGAATTGAATGTATCTCAAGTACTACAGAGTTTATTTTAATTGTTTTGGTATCAAAACAAAGGCAAGACCCTACAGAATATGTTGCAGCTCTAAAAACCACCCTGCCTGTTACTGAGGAAAGTAAATTAATATGATGCACAGTAGAAATTAAGAAAAAATAAATCTATTTCCGCCTAAAAAAACAGTTCAATATATTAAGATTCCTTTCAAAGCATGCAGATGAAATCCAAAACATGTAGTAAACAACGATACACAATCTGACCTTTTTACTGTGCCAAGTTTCATGAAAAAAAAAGTTAATCATGAGTTTTAGAGAGGTCCTACTTGATAAAAATCTAGGCAGACCTTCCAAATTAGCCATTTTGGCACAATTTGTGCCATTCGAACTTTCTCAGTTTTTTTTTTTTTTTCTGTAGGTTCTGTTTCAATCATTTATTTTTATCATATAATAAATGATTATCATAGATAAGTAATTACATCTAATAATTGTATTTGGAGGTTCCTTTTAAAAATCCACATTGCATTCATTCATAAAGAGAAAAAAATAGACAAATTGTAATAATCTGAAAATGGAACAGATTAACTCACAATAACATTTCAAATAGAATTATATAACAATGAAAATGGAAATACCAATGAAAACTAATTTGTCAAAATGATATGATCACAGTAAAAAACTAATATATCTCACAGTTACATTACAATAACAATGCGCTCTGCGCGTAATTCAAAATTACACTGGCAGTTTCTCGGGAACCCATTGGCCAATTTGGTCTTTCGAACCGTCAGAGCCAATAGAATCCGAGGGCGTTGACATTGTTGCGGAAACTAAAGTCATTCACCAATTACAACGAGGAAAACGCATGTGACGTACATTGACGGAGTTCGCCTCTAGATTTTGTATAAGGTAGCTAGGAGACGGAAGAGGCTTTGGGCAGAGCCGAAAACAATGGCCGTTTCTCAATACTCAAGAACGCAAGTACGTTCTTGAGTTCTTGGCAAGTACGTACCCGCAAGAACAATTGAAAGTCCGTTCTTACCGAGTTCACAAGGACGCAGTATGCTAGTTCGCCAATTGGAACAGGGCGTTCTTGATGACGTCACTCAACTAGCGTAAATTTCAATAAATTAAATTTAACACAGGATGATTCCTGTGTTAAACTGAACAATTTAACAATTGGGACTGGATAATTTTATAATTGGGACAAATATTAACAGATATCAAATATACATAATTAAGGAAAAGTAATTTCTAAGTAGAAACACCTTCAAATTAACGGGATTAAGTTTTTTTATTACTGATTGAAAAAAGCTTAATAAAAAACAATATATCACCTCAAATTATTTTTTCAGACTTTTACCAGTGACGCTTGAATCTTGTTTGCCACC
>NW_006801117.1:24133-25287 GCF_000485575.1 Poecilia formosa | reverse complement strand
AGTTATGAAATCTATGACAATTCCTTTTTCCTGTCTACATTTTGGTCTTGCCACAAACAGCCTACATAATAAAAATTTGACCTTTACACTTTCATTAATATCTTCAAAGCCAAAGCAGCACAAACAAAAAATTTTGCTGCACAAATCAACACAAACGTAGCCGAAGTTGATTGACACCCATTTTGTCTGAATTGAAGAAGGTGGGGGGTTGGTTGACCTTGGATGACCTCTGGAAACATTTCTTTATATCTTTAAAATGATAGCAGCACAAACAAAAAATGTTGCTGCACAAACCAGCACAAACGTAGCACAAAACGTTTGACACCAATTTTGTCTGATTTGAAGAAGGTGCGGGGGCCAACTTCACTCAAGTTATGCCTTTACCTGCATGCGCAGTTGTTTCCTCTGAGCGGGAGAAGATGTCTGTCTAATCGTCAGTAATATAATAGCGCTGCATAAATCATAGATATGACGACATGTAAAATCAGCAGCGCTTCGCTTTCACAGACGGTGGAGACTTCGTCCAACGTTTAGCATCACTTGGAAGGAAAGCTTAAAGAAAGGTAAGATCTGTTGACGTGATGCTAGCAAAGCTAACTATACTGACTCAGACACATGTTGCAGATGCAACGTCACTCTTGCGCTGAATTATTGTGTGGAGGTGTTGACTGAGGTGTCGCATATATGGGACAACACTGTGACCAAAGTCTGCATTGATATGACATTCAGGAATGATCCGATTCTTCTGGACGGATCTTTACTGATTAAATTTATTTCAGCTCTAAGTATTTAATATCTAGGTGTTTTATGGGAATGTGCATCTTTCAGATCAATTTGAGAAGCAATTTTGATGGGTAAAACTTAATGTTTTTGTGTCACGTAGCGCGAGGTGCTGGTCTTGACTACAACTCTGCTACTGGCTCCTCAGTTGCATGTCCTCCCCCACCCATCTTCTTTCCATCCCCTTTCTGTTGGATTTCTTTCAAAATAAATGCCACTAGTGGCAAAAAAGTGAAGTTCATGCTACTTTAGGACAGGAGACAAGATGTTTCCATCCCTGAAATTAAGATGCATAGAATCAATCTAAACTATGTTACAGAGAGTAAACATAATAAAAACATGTTTTATCTGTGGCATTGTTAATTAAAATGGCA
>NW_006801117.1:12303-23253 GCF_000485575.1 Poecilia formosa | reverse complement strand
TTTTGTCTGTGTATTTGGTACTTTTACTTAAGTACATCTTTTGAGTACTTTCTCCACCACTGCCCGAATGAACACCAGGCAAACCTGACGCCATTTACAACGGCTGAGTGAAGTACCATCAGAAAGTCTCATTAAAGATGTGAATACAGCATTGAGAACAATCCCTACCAACACCATAACAGAAACCAATGAGCTGATGTACAACTCAGCATCAGTGATCCTTGAGATGCTCAACAACTATGAGACCCACTATGCAAAAGACGGTTAAAGGTGGGAAGTGAGCCAACTTTCACAGCTCCAAAGAGGTCAGATGAAAAGATCAGTACCCAAGAAGTACAGCCAGATGCCCATACCTGAAGCACTGTAAACTGCCAAACAGCCACCTAAAGAGATACACGAGAGAGAATGAAGCCAGGAGGATTAAACGACTCCTCTCCATCAACATTTTAATAGTTTGTGACATAGGTTTATTAAAATGTGTTGTTCAAATATAGTCAGTTGATCTGGACATTAAAATATATTTTATCATACTATTCATCAGTAATTTAACTTAAAGTCGCTGTGTTCAAAATAAATGTACTGTATTTGAAAGGAATTTTATTATAGCATTACACAAAAAAGGTAATATTAAAATTATAGCTTTTTGGGATAAATATATACATACTGAAATCAAGTTGTGCTTATTTTTTTGTAAAGTCTATAAACATTTTTTTTGGTATTTTATAGACTTTACTTATGTACTCATATTTATTTACTCATATTTTCTGAACAAAATCTAGAAACAATCCCGTTCTAAATTTCAAATCTTAATACAGGCACAATACCTTGCCTGATGCATTGACTCAACCACAGGGTTTCCCCCAGAAAACTTACTAAGCCAGGTGGTCGGGGTGCTGAGTCCACCGTGTTTTTGTATCAAAAGATGTGAAGGTGACAGGAAATGTAAAAGTATTACTGTGTAATTAGATGTTACAGGAAAAGATCTCCAGTGAAATGCTATTTAAACCCACAACTGGTCTAAAAACAACAAATTTGCACTTTTGTTTAATCCAAATTAAGTCAGCGGCTCCATCAGGCCCCCAGGGCTTCAGGGGCCCCATAAATGCTAATATTTTAAACCAGACCACAGATACATAAATGTAACACTTGAGATTATCAATGTTGTTAAATTTTATTCAATTGTTTAGGCATACATAAATTAAATGATTTTAAATTGTTTAACATTTAAATACAAGATTTTAAGGAGTTGGCAAGTTTACTTTGTAAAACTTCAAAGAACAATATTCATAGTTAGATTGTTTTGTTACCATAGCAACAATCTTATGCTGTGAGTTTAATATTTGAATTTACAAATACAAATTAGTAAACTGCGATTATAACTTATTGCTTTTTAGGCTGGCCAATTAAACTACTCCCTTTTCCCATATTTCACTAAATCTAACACAGAAGCTGTTAGAGGTGCTGATATTTTTAGCAACAAAAGGGGCCCCTAAGTCAAACTCTGCTCCAGGCCTCATACAGCCTTGGACCGACCCTCCATGATGAGGTCATCTGCTGCACTATGCAGAGTTGCACAACAAACGAGAGATTTAATTCAATGCTGCTAATGTGGCTTGAGTAGCTCTTCCATTTAGTGTCTGTTGAGTTTTTAATAAGCGTCACAGAAACTATTCTGGTTGGTCGAGTTTATGGGACGAGTTTCTCAGATCTCCTGCGGCCGCGCGTATTAACTCTAAGTAGACAACGCATTTGATACGGTTTGATGCATCGTGTAACCAGAAAAATAATACTAAAAATAATAATAAAACAATATATAATCAGCGTGATGCGTGACTCCGAGGAGAGCGTTAAAGCTCCTCACCAGACTGAACCTGCATGATGAGTTATCCACAAACTCTCCGGCCAACCGGGACCACAGACATAAACTTTACAGGGAAGACAGACACAGAGCCACATGCTGGGCAGCGTGTTGAGATGTAAACGCCGCACATAATTGTTCTTTCACAAAGATAAATCATTCTCACTGCTCCACAACGCGCACCACTGAATTTGCTACAACTTATTCCTGCGGTTCACATAGAGCTGCGCAACCAGAGCTAACGCTGCGGGTTTTAAACTCTTACCTAGATTTCTCCAAAAGATCATAATTCCTCACAGTAGGTTTATTTAAATAGCCATACAGGTCAGCCTGAGTCCAGTTTGAGTGAAAGGAGCCGTGCGCGATCCCGCTGAGGTAAAGCAGCGGCAGCGCGCGAGGCAAAGCGCAGAGGCGCCAGTAGTGTGATTGGTCCGCACGCTGTCAGGTTTAAATGCATAAACTATAAGCCTATCTATTATAAACCTATCCTTTAGGAATAAATCTGCTCTGCTAGTGAAATGCTAAGAGCAAAAGAGACGCTTGCAGCCTGGCATAAAAAANTTAACACAAAGAACTTGGAAATTAGTCGAAATTAGACCTATACGAATAAAGCATTCATCAGCCCAGTGTCGTCTATGTGACTGGCAGAGAGAAATCCAGTCTGTTACCTCAAAACAACCCTGTACGCAAGGGCATAGATTCCATCTCATTATTGGGGGGGGACCATAAACAGGGACATTTTTTAAGAGCAATTTTGGGGGGGTCGGCAAAGTTACAGTAAAATGTGGTTTACATTTTTTTGTTCAAGCTGCACCATCAAAAATGACTAGTAAGTAGCAATGAATAACAAGTGTTTTTCTCAGTATACAACCTGCTGAGACCCACAGAAGTCAAACTAAGATTCAAATGTTGCTTAGATATGAGTTTGGTTTAGAGATCTAATCTCTGCTACACCTTTACAAAAACATAAGTCTCTGACTAAAAACAAGTTTTAATAAGTAACTCCACTTAATAAAATTCCTCATAAATATTGATTTATTGCAGTGGTTCTCAAAACAAGTTATGTAAATTATAATTATATCTTAAGTTGCTTTAAACTTATTTTTGGGGGGATTTTTTCATGTTACAACCTATAAATATGTAGGAATTGAATATGTGAGAAGTATCATAACTTAAACTTAAAGGTCAGGACCAGAGTTTTCTAGAAAAATATTCAGATTTTATTTTGTGGTTTTAAAGACTCTACGTTGAAGATGGTAAGAAATAAAGGAATACTTTATTTTGTTTGCCCCTCTGCTCTCGGCTCCCATACAGAGGCTGTTGACTAGTGCTAACGCTCAGCCGCTCCCTCTCGTTTCAAACTCTTCTTATTAAAGTAAGAGTATGATTTTATAATCATGCCTTACATTAGATGTGTCATATAATCATGACACGCATCTAAATTAGATGTGCGTCCACATCTAATTTAGTAGACACTTAAGATCTTGTTCTGTATCTATTAATTGATAAGTCAGTAATGAAGCATATTAAAATTATTATAAAGTTTATTTGATAGGGACAGACACACATCGACATAGACAAACTGAATAAAACAGCAGTCCCATGTTTGCATCATGGTGCAGTAGCAACAGCTAATTCGCAGCACTTGTCCCTAGTTGGGCTTTTTAAAAAATAACTAAAAATTATTTAGTTATTATTTAGTCATTATGTTGTGCTATCATTTAAAATAGCACAGCATAATGTATACAAACAAAACTAAATGTTGGACAAACATAAACAAGGAGTGGTTTCCATAAGTTGTTCAGCTTTTAGGTACTCTTGCCTAAAAGCTGAACCTTCATCTCTTGCTCTCGATGAAGGCGGACGCTCTGCTCCCTCCCTGCCCATGCCTGCCCTGCTTGCTCTGTTTTTGTCCTGTATTTTTCTATATTTTTGGAGCCTTTCTTTGCACATCATCCAAATCTATAAATTAAGGATCTGGTCAACCGATCTCTCAATGCAATTGATCAAATTTTTGACGAGAAGTCTGGGCACAGGAGAGCCCTGTGCCCAGCGGGGACACACCCGGTGGGATTCACCCTGGATTTATTCATGATAACAGGATTACTGCTGTTTGGAGCTTGTGGATTCCTGGGGCATCGACAAATTTGTCACGGACTTGGCTGAACTAGCAAACACTGTTGGTGTGGACTGAGACGAGGACTCTAAAACTCACTAACGAGTTGGAATCGATCTTGGAGAAGTTGCTAGTTTCAGCTCAGTGGAACGACCAAACTAATTTGGATGATTGGGAACTGAGATGTATCGGAGAGACTTTAGGAAAGATTGAAATTTATAATCTTCCCGACCTAAGACATTCTGTTTCTGAATTGGCTTTTCCCGTGTGGCCTGGGAAGGGCTGCATATTTCCAATTTCCTTGAAGATATGTAAACACAAAGCTCTTCCCTCCTCACCCCCTTCTGTTTCCATGGAGCTGTGGAGCTGAGGCTCCCAAGGAAATTCCTTGATAACAACACCTCTATCAAACTTTGCCAGGAGTGTCAGCGACATCGTTCCATGGTCCTTTGATGTCACCGCCTTCACTCGTGTCTTTGTTTTGCCCATTGTTTTGTCTGAATGTTGCCATCTGCCTTAATGTGTCCTTTCCTCTTTTTCCTTTAGTTTGTTAATTTTGTTTGTATTTCCTTTTAACTCATGTAAAGCACTTTGAAGACTGTTCTGTGGTCAGATGAGTCACGATTTGAAGTTCTTTATGGAACACTGGGACGCCATGTCATCCGGACCAGAGAGGACAAGGATAACTTAAGTTGTTATCAACGCTCTGTTCAGAAGTCTGTATCACTGATGGTATGGGGTTGCATGAGTGCTTGTGGCCTGGGCAGCTTGCATGCCTGGAAAAGCCCCATTAATGTTGAAAACTATGTTCAGGTTCTAGAACAACATATGCTCCCATCTAGACGTCATCTCTTTCAGGGTAGACCCTGCATTTTTCAACAAGATAATGCCAGACCACATTCTGCAGCAATCACAACTCATGGCTACGTAGAAGGATCCAGGTACTGAAATGGCCAGCCTGCAGTCCAGATGTTTCACATTCAGAGAACATTTGGCGCATCATAAAGAGAAAGGTGCGACAAAGAAGGCCCAAGATGATTGAACAGTTAGAGGTCTGTATTAGACATGAATGGAGAGCATTCCTATTTCTAAACCTGAGAAACTGGTCTCCTCTGTCCCCAGACGTCTGAGTGATGTAAGAAGAAGGGGAGATGCCACATAATGGTAAAAATGGCTGTGTCCCAACTTTTTTTGGGATTTGTAGACACTGAAAATTTGAATCAACATATTATTCCCTTAAACATTCTCTCAGTTCAAACTTTTAATCTGTGATTTGTGTTCTATTGTGAATAAAATATTAGATGTTGGCACCTCCACATCATTGCTTTCAGTTTTTATTCACAAATTGTCACAACTTAGATTATAGAAAAATTTGTATATAAATAAGATGATTGAGTTAAACCCAAAATGACTAGTGAGGCAGCTCTTGACTACACTTTCTACTTATTTTTGAATATAAAACAAAAAAAGTCTTATTTTAAAAGGATTTATTTTTGAAATTATATATTGTATGTGTTTGATATTTTCTGGTTCTGTTCTAGAGGTCTCCCTCTGTCACCGAGAAGTGGTAGGAGTCATTGGGAACAGAGAGTTTCTCAGCAATGGGCACGGCAACTTAAGGGGGAAAAGATATAAAGTACTTTTTTGAAAGTCTTTTATTTTGAAATTATACATCAGATCTTGTTGCCACTTTCTGGTTCTGTTCTAGAGGTGTCCCTTTGTCACCCAGAAGTGGTAGGAGTCTTTGGAAACAGAGAGTTTCTCAGCAATGGGCACGGCAACTCAAGGGGGAAAATATAAAAAAGGACTCGTTTGCACAGTCAGTTTAATGCAAACTGACTGTGCATTAAACTGACTGCACAGTCATTTTTGCCATTACACAGACGAGAAAAATCTATCATAGTGCTTCAGTTTCTTAGAAAAGTCTAAAAAAAAAATAAAAACAGAAAGAGACAGTTTCAGATTTAATCTCCAGCTTGTATGAATTATAAAAGGCACAGTATTAAATATTTTCTAGGAACATAGTGCCTTTTCATAATACANTTTGTTTTTTTTCCTAGAAACGTAAACAAGCAACGCTTAGCCTGGCGGTGGAGCTATTAAAGCATTGCGGGCCGCCAGGCTTATAATACACTGGGGGAAACCCTGCAACCAGCATCACTCAGTCTTACAGAACAAGACAAAAATGTGTCAAACAGCCCAACATAAGCTTACATAGCTACTGTATTAGAACCATAACGTTCTTGTCAGTGAATGGCCGAAAACAATATTCCACGGAAAACTTCGTAAAATGGCCAAACTGCAGGGGAAAAAAAAGGAAATTAAAACTTTGTAATACAAAAAAGAAAAAGGGACTTGTTCACTGTCTGAAGGAAGTGGCACTTCGGGGACAGCAACATGTGAAAATTTACTTGCAGGTTCCCAGGTGTCATCCCAGATTTTTCTGCTAGAAAAAAAGAATAAAATCAGGTTGTGGTTTTTTTTGTGCTGTAAGGTTCACAAATTTCTCTAAGATATACACATGACTTTAAAAGAGAGGTTGTGTAGCCAAAGCCTGCCTACATCCCCCCAAATGCCAGCAAGTACATCTTGTTTTGTCCCAAAAATACAATATTATCTTGACTTAAGTGTCAAGTGTTAAGTCAAGATAATATTGACTTATTAAAAATAAGTCAATATTATTGTCAAGATAATATTGACAATAATATTATATTATATTAAATCAATATAATATTGATTTAAACTGATGTCGCACAGTCAGTTTAATGCAAACTGACTGTGCATTAAACTGACTGCACAGTCATTTTTACCATTACACACTCTATGATAGAGAAAAATCTATCATAGTGCTTCAGTTTCTTAGAAAAGTCTAAAAAAAACAAAAAAACAAGAGACAGTTTCAGATTTAATCTCCAGCTTGTATGAATTATAAAAGGCACAGTATTAAATATTTTCTAGGAACATAGTGCCTTTTCATAATACAATCAAGTAACTTTGTTACCTTCAGTTGTTATACAAAATGTTGTACATATCAAACATGGCTTAAAAGAAATGTCACTTTGCCATTTACACACTTTAAATTGTGGTAGCATTGGTAGCATTATTCTACCAAATGTAAATGTGTGAAAGGACATTAGTAAAGCAGACACAATTGGAATGGGCTTGCTCTGCTATGACTACTGCCACTGGTATTCTGCAGGACAGACAATTGATTGACTGCAGGTCTTTCTAGAAGCGAGGGGGACCAAAGCAACCTATGCTGCTTGCTCAGGACAGAGGCTACATAGCAATATTGACTTAAAAGTCTCCACAACACAGAAAAAGAGTCGCTACATTTATCACTAGCTGTTGTTTTGACAAAAAGTCACTTGAGGAATCTTCACCATCAATGAAGATAACAAGTGGATAAGCTTAACCCCCTTTCTTCATCCCCATTTAGCCATGTCTTTTCCCTCCACCCACTTTCATCAAATTTGCAAAGGCTCAGGTTATGCTTTCAGGACGGTTAGTTAAACTTCAAACAAATACTATGTCCAAAGGTTCACAAGCAAGGCAAAGACAAGAATTATTAATATTTCAGAATTTGAGGTTAGTGTAAAAGAAATTCACATTAAATGCACAGTGGCACAGTTGGTAGCATTGTTGCCTTGCAGCAAGATGGCCTTGGGTTCGATTCCCGGCCTGGGGTCTTTCTGCATGGAGTTAAGCGTGGAAGCAGTTTTCACACATTATTGAAGGATGATAAGTGGTCATCCTTCTCCCTGTGCATGGTGGGTGCACTGGAGATAGGCACCAGCATTCCTCCTGACCCCACTAGGGACAAGGGTGTTAGAAATTGGATGGATGTAAAAGAAGTAGTCACAGAAAACAAAACTTATGCTTTCTCTTCTTATTTTCAAATAGGCGACCCTGACATAAGGATATGGCATGGCTAGCAGGGGATTGACATGATTGCAGATGTGGCTGGTCTATGGGGGAGCAAGATGACGGAGTGGAGGAGAGACAGCGGGAAATGATGCGATCAAAGAAGAACCTGTTGAGATAAAAAACAAAAGAAGTGTTCAGATTTCGGAAGTTCTTTATTTTTCTTCATCTGGCTTGCAACAGCAATAAATGACATGGACAGGTGGAGAGAATTTTGCCTGTACTGCCTGTCGTTTTTAATTCAAGTAAATGACCTAGCTGCAATCAGTGTATTCAGACAGGGCTCATAAACAAAACTTTAAGGATCATCACAGCATGGGGGCACTGATGTTTACAGCAACCATCAAATTTTACAAAGTGACTATAAACACTATCATGTGACTCTATCATGGCTAATTAAATGTATTAAATGTATTAAGCACAGTTCCAGTTGAACCTGATTGGCTCCAAGAGGTTAATTTAGCTAGCTTCCAACGTATTTTTTCCAGCAAAAAAAGGGTAACACTTTATTTGAAGGGGTGTGTATAAGACTGACATAACACTGTCATAAACATGACATAACACCTGTCATGAACATGAACGAGTCCTTATGAATGTCTGACAGTTGTCATGAAGTGTCATTCGGTAAATAAGGACACTTTTAATGCAAAGTTGGCGACTAACAACAAATCTGGTGCAGATTGGACGATGTAGCGAGGAGATGTAGCTGTTTCATTAATCTAGGGAGTGCAGTGGAGTCAAATTACAATGTAAAGCTATCGGGCTCTTTAGAGGTTCACCAGAGTCAATCATAAAAAGTCTGGTGCAAATCGGATGATGCATTTGTGAATTAGAGATGATCATAGACATATGGCGAGCATTGCAATTCGCTATTTAGCCACGCCCACACAGGTCAGCCAGCAGCCAAAATTCACAGAGTTCATCATCATGTCACTTTATGTCAGTTGGCATAGCATTCAACCCATTTGAATCATAGAGTAAAAGTAAGACATCCAGCAGAAAAAACAGGTGACTTCCTGTTGGAAAGGGGTGGGGCTTAGGTGATGTCATCAATTGACCATGTGAATGTGATCAGGGCTGGTCCATAATGAGACATGGAAAGTCTGATGCAGCTCTGACCTGGCATTTGGAAGTTATTTCACATTCATGTTTCATGGTGTATAGTCAAAGTTTGGGACGTAGCCACGCCCACATGCTTTGATGTACGAGAATTCTTTTGATAACTTTTCATCTACAATGTCTGAACAGTGTGCTGAGTTAGCTTGAAGTCTGTATCTCAAAAGCTGTAGGAGGAGTTCGATCAGATGCGAAGTGTATGAAAAACAGGAAATGGCGGTTTTTACCCAAAATGGCCGACTTCCTGTTGGGTTTGCACCATGGGTCCAAGAGACTTTTTTGTATGTCCTGATAAGATACACATGTGTACCCAGTTTCATATTTCTAGGTTAAAGCATGCTTGGGGCTGATCATTTAAAAAAAATTCTAGGGGGTGCTGTAGAGAAATTAGGCCACGCCCATCAACAACTCTTATGGATTCCTGTTTGGGGATGGATAAGGATGCATCCTAGTGAGTTTGGTGCAGCTGGACTCAAAATTGTGGAAACTAGAGCCAATCGTTTAGCAACAGCGTTACAGGTCACTTCGCCACGCCGCCACGCCCACCACCTCCATCAAAAACAAACGGGGTTGGAATCCACATTACACCAACATGTTTTCTGTCTGTGGACACAGTTTCATCTTGATTAGGTTAAAGGGTCAGAAAGGGACCGTTCAGAGTAAAACATGACACTTCCTGTTCTCAGGGGGCGTGGCCTAAGTGATGTCATCATTTGACCATTGGGTATTGTAGGGCACCCGATGATGATAAATCACTGAAAGTTTGGTGCCTCTCTGAGTTTTTGTGTAAGAGTTATAACAGTTTCGTATTTCATGGCGAATAGGTGAACTTTGACCCCGGGAAACCCCCCTTTATCAGGCATGAAAATGCAAACCTTTGATAACTTTTAATCGGCCATGCCTTATGAACGATCTGACTGAGTTTGAAGCCGATCGATCGAAATTCCTAGGAGGAATTTGATCAAACGTGAAGGCTGTAAACGGTCAAAATGGTGTCAAAATCGGAACTTCAATCCAAAATGGCTGACTTCCTGTCATACTTGCACTATGACATTAATTGTAAATTCTGAGCGTCTTGGGGAGCTCTACAACTGTACCAAATTTCATGTTTCTACGATGAAGTAAGATAATAGGAAAGGGTCTTTTGAAAGTTGCTAGGTGGAGCCGTTGAGCTGTTTCTTTTGCAATTTTTGTGTTGACCTTAAAATACGTAAATTTTTCACAGTCTCGACGTGCCCGCCAAGTTTGGTGAGTCTTTGAATATGATAAAGCCTCCAAACAGCCAATTTATTTTATGGAAGCATAATAATTTACAGCACAATTTCAATAGGCCTTCGCAGTGCTTAGCTGCTGGGGCCTAATAAAGCTTTTAAATCAAGCTAACAACAACAAAAACCCTCCGGTTTTACACTTTACTGAGTTATTTTTAGATACCAAATTAAAGTCTTATGACTGATACATCTGGAATTTATTTGCAGTAAATTCTTGATATTCCACTCAAACTAGTTGTGAATAAATTGTAAATAAAGGTTTTTTTTTAAAAAGTTTTAAAAAAGTTCTGTGAGTGATAAGCTGCTGTGATCAGCCATACGAATGGTAGATTCGTATGGCCTACTGAGCCTCCTAGTAGGCTCAGTAGGTTTACTGAGCCTACTAGGAGGCACAAGAGGGACCGCCTGAAGTCATTCAATGGGGCTGACAAGTACTAACGGCCAATCCAGCATCCGAAGCGGGTGGCAACAAATAGTAAAACACCAAAGCTAAAATAACATGTTTTTGTTTTGTTAGCTTTGATGAAATGTGCTATACAAATAAACTGGACTCAGACACTGACACAATATGGAGATCTTCAATTAAAGATGTGCCATTCAAAAGGTAGATAGTGCTGACGTGTGATTGTTATTTTCTTGCTGTTATTTTCTTGCTTTCACTACTG
>NW_006801117.1:7459-8824 GCF_000485575.1 Poecilia formosa | reverse complement strand
AGATCTTGCAAACCATCTGCTGTAACTACAGGTAACATAAAGGTCAATAGGCCAGAATAAGTTACTAATTTCAAAACTATAATTAGGCTATTTCAATCAAGACATGTTAAGCTTTAAAACTAGCATACTTTAAATTTATTTTCTTAACAGTGGACCCATTGATTTTTTTACAGCAGACAGCTGCTCCCCTCTCTTACAGGTACTGCGTACCACCGGTAAATCTTTTAGGGGTACGCAGTACCCCACAGTACCCGCCTACTTTCATCCCTGCACTCACGTTATTTTTATTCTTCTTATACAAATCCATCAAAGTCCTCCTCTGATGTATCTGAATTGAACAGCTGGACAATTTCGCCATCAAACATGCCAGGTTCCCTCTCATCATTGTCGGAGTCAGTCGCCTTGTCAGGTGGCATCATCAGCAATGATGCCGGCTTTCGCGAAAGCTTGGACAACATTAGCCCAGGCATCCACAATCCATTCATACATGGTGGCGTAACTCACCCGGCGGTGTCTCCCCGTCTTAGTAAACGTGTGTTCGCAGTATGTCGTCCATCGCTCCCACGCCGCTCGCAACTTCTTTTTGAACGCCCTGTTTACACCAATGTCCAGCGGTTGGAGTTTTTTTGTTAATCCTCCCGGAATGACGGCAATCTCCGAATTAGTTTGTTTCACTTCCTTTTTCACAGTAGCAGGGACGGTGATGCGTGGAAAAACCTGTCTGGTTTTTACCAGAGGCGTATGCTGCAGAACTCGGACAACAATTCTCTGATTGGTTTATCGCTGCCAGCGTACGTACTGTACACCATAGACATAATATAAGAGTAGACCCCGCATTGCCTGCTCTGGCGCAGGAAATACGGCGGCCCTCTTGGAGCAGTCGTCCCTCCTACTTTGCTCAACCAAAACAACAGAAGATGCCTCAGCACTGAGAGATTTTGTTGTTCGGATCGATGGACTATTGATGTGAGGGCTCCACAAACAACATTTCACAAGTAAGAAGAACATATTGTGTATATTTTCTGATTAGAATATTACTTTACTGTATTTATGTCCACCGGCGAGTTACCAGCTAATATTAGCTACAGTGCTTGGTGTAATACCGGGGTTCAGCCCCGCTATGAAGGCTAACTGAGATTCCGTAAATCTAAAAAAATTAATTATTCTCTAACATTGACTTAGATTATCTGACACAAGAACCTACATTAGAAATGAAACAATGTAACATATTTTATAAAACTTATATTATGTATTATAACATTCTCCAGCAAAGTTTGCACAGGTGGTAAAGACTGTTATCTATATGTAATTCTTTCACTCTGTCAAAAGTAAAATACATCCCAAATCTTCCGTTTTTGTTTTGAA
>NW_006801117.1:0-7015 GCF_000485575.1 Poecilia formosa | reverse complement strand
TACTAAATAATTTATTAAATAAATTATGAACGGCTGTGTGCTTTGTAATATGCTCATTATACATCAATATCAGAATATTCCATTCCTATTCTATTGTTATGGCCACTATGCTGAACTATGTATTAAAAACATACTTAAACAATAATTTTTTTTATAAATGTAGCTTTGATAGATGTTTAATTATAGTTTCCAGTAACAAAAAAAGCGTCTTATGATCGATTAAATGCGCTGATGCTTCATTGTGCCTGCTAAATGCATAATGCTGAGTGAAATGGTGGACCGCTCCAAGATGGCTGCCCTAAATCTCGTCAGCGACAATAGGCCAGAGCGGTCCATGAGGTGTCTATTCTTATATTATGTCTATGCTGTACACTTTACATCTCTGTGTCATAGACGGATTTCAGTGCACATATAAGGCGCACTGGATTATAAGGCGCACTGCTGATTTTTGAGAAAATGTAAGGCTTTTAGGTGCACCTTATAGTTAGGAAAATACAGTAGTCAAAATTGCAATTCAAGATATCTTTAATTTAGTTTTCACTCATCAAAACTACATATCTCCCATCCAAAAATACATTTAAGATATCTTGAATAATGGAGTCATTAGAGATATCTTTAATTAGAATTATGACTAGTCAAAACCAAACTGGAGATATCTTGAATTTACTTTTAATGTAATTGTAGATATCTGAAATGTGTATTTCAGATAGTCAGTAATTCATTTCAGATATCTTGAATTGAAGTTTCCATACAAGTCAATGGTAAATCTGACGTAATTTCGACTAGTCAGAATGTAATTAGAGATTAGTCACAAAACAATTTGAGATATCTGGAATGTAAGAGTGGTAAAACTGAATTTATGTTAAAACGGCTTGCCATACTTGTTTGCCGTTTGTTGCCAAGTGACTGATGATGATGTGACAAGCTTTACCCAGAATGCACCTGGATACAATAAGCTACGATTCATTTGTAGTTTTGTGTGTCATAAAGTTAAATATAAGAGTGAAAATAAAGTTAATCATGTAGCACAACATTATATTCAATATTTTACATCCACTATGTCACTAAAATCAGTCAGTCTAGCAAGGTTTTTTAGCAACCATGAGTCAACAATGGGGCACCCTACTATATAACCTACTATAATACACAATATTTAGCAGGAGAGGTCTCACTTTTTTGTATTCATTGTCAGATGTGTAACCTTACCTCCAGGCTAGAGTCCTGCTGCAATCCCCCCACCCTACCTGTTACTCCTCCCCTGATGTAATGTCACAAATATGTTACAATTGTGGAAGGAACTGTCTGATGTTGATTTAGAAATCAACACTGGACAGGATTGCTTTTTATTTAATGCTTTGGAACTCTTTAGGGAAACTAACATTCATGTTGTTGAATTAACACTGTATTTTTAAACTTACAACACTTACACTGGAAATCTAACACTTTTGAATTTGCTTTGTGGGGTCTTAGTCCAGATTTAAAGGAGGTCAGTGTTTCAGCTGTTTCTGGAAGTTTGTTTGAGGATTTGTGGTGCATAGAACCTGAATGCTGCTTCTCCACAGTTAGTTATGGTTCTTGGGATGCAGAGCAGAACCAGAAGACCTTGGAGGTCTAGAAGGTTGATACAACAGCAGGGGCCTCATGTATAAAGCGTGCGTATGCACAAAAAATGTGTGGCACCACATTTTACACACAAGTTGGCAGGTATAAAAATTAACTTTGTGTCAAAGTTTGCGTAAATTTACATACACTTTTTCCCAAAACTCATCTGACAAGACACTGAAATCTGAGTCCATTCAGTCATTTAGGCCAAGAAGCATCAAACCTGATGTTTATTTTTATTATTTTAATATTTTATTGTTTAAACGTAAATGATGAAACTGAATATTTATCCTCAGACATCAACATAACACATTGTTGGAGAATTATCCGTTCTCCATGCTGAGTTCCTGATGTGAGATGTTAAAGAAGAGTCAGTGAGTTGGATTTGTGAATTCCAGTTAATACCAAAATACAACTGGTCCATTATGACCGCTACCTTTAAGAGCTAACAGTCAAAATGGCATCCCACAAGAGTTTCCCATTTTCTTTGTCTCTCTGAGCTACACCCCAAAGAGGGTGTTATCTAGTGAGTCATCCCTTACCCCAGCTCTCATTTACATTTTCTAACATGATTTCTATACGTCAGGGGTCCCCAAACTTTTTCCTGTGAGGGCCACATAACTTTTCCCTTCTCTGGTGGGGGGCCGGAGTCAGTTTGTAACAGAAAAAGTGTGACGATTGCAGGAGTGCCTAAATATAAAAATATATTGTTTTCCAGAAAGCACAACCAAATAACCCTCTCTGGGTTCTTCGCAGAACAAAAGTCAGGAAATAAATAATAACACTATTAATGAAATAAATAACAATCAAATAACCCTCTTTGGGTTCTTCACAGAAAAAAATCCAGGAAATAACACTATTTATGAAATAAATACTGTATTTTCCAGACTATGAGCCACAACCCCAGAGTTTATTTATTTATTTTTTTAAACCAGTAAACATACACATATGAGGACTGGACTATAACCCACAGATATCTCTGCCGCTCCTGGTTTTCCACAACGATGCAGCAGCAGCAGCAGAGGAGGGCGGACACCCAAAATTTGAGTCATAACAAGTCAATTGATTATCACATTTATTATTATTGAAAAAAAAAAAAGTTGCCGAGTTTAGATTTAACTGAACTGATTACGGTAGTTTCCGAACGGTAACTGTAACAGTAAAAGTGCTGATCCTTCATGTCCTAGCATGTGCCCATTTTCATTTAGCACATGCTAGTAGCAGTACTAGCATGTGCTAAATGAAAATGGGCGTTTCTTCTTGTTCTTTAGATTCCAACGGCAGCTTGCATCCATTATTGTTGCACTACTGCCATCTATTGGATCGTAATATATATACCTCAAATTCTCATAATGATCCCAGTATTATTTAAAAAAACAAAAAATCTTCCTTTTCCCCTCAGTGTTATTTAATTGATCAACAACATTCTCAAATTTCAATTCCCTATTAAAACCTAATTCTGTTTTAATGGGCTCTTCTTTTATTTCCAATTTTGACTTCCAATGATTCACTTCCTGCTAAAGAGCCCCCTGGTGGTTGAAGAAAAATCCACATATAAGCCGCACAGGACTATAAGCTGTATGGTTCAAAGCTTAGGAAGAAACTAGCGGCTTATAGTCCGGAAAATACAGTATATGAAAAAAAATCTAAATCTAATGCTCTCTGGTATTGTTCAGGGGGCCGAACCAAATGTGGAGGCGGGCCGAATCCGGCCCGCGGGCCGTAGTTTGGGGACCACTGCTATACGTGATTTTGCTTAGCTCTAGAAACTAGCTAAAAGAGATGGAAGGAAAACAGATTTTTTTTATTCTCAACAACACACACAAAATAAAGAAAATAAAAATAAAAGGATGTGAAAACCTCACTCAAATGTAAATGGTACTTTCCGCAGTTTTTGTCTCATATCTATGTAACACATTGGTCTGTGCGCCAAAGCGCATGAAATGCATCTGTGCGGTAATTTCATTGGTAACACTTTATTTGAAGGGGGGTGAATAAGACTGTCATGACACTTTCATAAACATGACATAACACCTGTCATGAACATGAATAAGCCTTCATGAATATTTATGACTGTTGTCATAAAGCGTCATTCGGTAAATTATGACACTTTTAATACAAAGTTGACATCATTCAAAATGTCTTTGTTATGACAACTTGACATTATCCAAGAAATCATTACTGTTTAAACTTTACCTTTAATAACATAAAGTTACCAAATTTTTAAAGTGCAATCAGTAATACTTTTATAACAAATTTATATCAGTAATGATTTCTTGGTTAATGTCAAGTTGTCATAACAAAGACATTTTGAATAATGTCAGCTTTGTATTAAAAGTGTCATGATTTACCGAATGACGCTTTATGACAGCAGTCATAAATATTCATGAAGGCTTATTCATGTTCATGACAGGTGTTATGTTTGTGACAGTGTCATGTCAGTCTTATTCACCCCCTTCAAATAAAGTGTTACCATTTTATTTTCATATAAAAGAAAAGAAAAGAAAACAGGGTTGGATCAGCAGATTAATTCCAAACAGGTTTGACTATTTTAAGGTGATCAAGGTGTGACAATCACAGAATATAGTAGCTGCGCAAAGGTGTGCCGCGTAATTGTGGAGCCCTTTGGCTCTGATGGAGAACATTGCCAATGGAAGGATTCAGAGGGGAGTGATTGATCATATTGATCTGCTGGGAAATGTTGATGATGATTTATTAGCTTTTGATCCAGACTGATCATCCTGGAGGTCTGAGGAGAACTTAAAGAAGGAGCCACGGTACCGGTACAACTTTAGTCATGCTTCAGTCGAGCCGCCCGCTTTGTGAATGAGCCGTTATGGACAGAAAGCATCTCTATTCTGTAAATGTACAACTTATACACATGATTCTACTATTTAGAATAAATGTCCACTTTCCCACTCAAAGGACTCTCTGACACGCTCTGTCTTTAAATACCGACTGAACTCTCTGCTGCTCAAATAGGCATTTGCACGATCGATCTTTATTTATTGGGATTTTTTTTCTTTAAAATGAAAAAAAATCATTTTTTTCATTTTAAATGCATTTAAAGAATGCATTTAAAGAAATGCATTCTTTAAATGCATTTAAAGAATTCATTTTCTTTAAAATGCATTCTTTTTATTTTTGAGGTAACCTTATGTGCCCTGAAAGCACCTTTTACATAAAATATATAATTATTACTATTATAAATACTCATACTGCTACAAATAAGGACATTGCCATGATTAGTGCTTCACGTGGCAGCAGACTTCCGGGTACTTATACTAATTTACATATGAATTTATGGGTGGCGCCAGGGCGGACCAGCAGCTGCACTTTATTTTCCGCAACTTAGGATGTATAAAGGAAAGGTGTGCAGCTACGTGCATGCGCACGGCTTTACACACCCGGATTTTTTTGTGTGCCGCACTTTTCTAAATTTGTCCATACACCAACTTTTAGTGTGAAAACTACGCACTCTTTTATGCATGAGGCCCCAGATCTTTAATGTATTGTGGCGCTAAGGCCATGCATTTATTTATAAGCTAACAATCTATTCTCTGAACTCCAGACAGTGTAATAAACATTACTAGAAACCCTGCAGGGAGGCTGAAATAAGAAAAAACTGGAGGGATAAAATAGAATTAAACTGTAGTCATTAAAGAAGGCTTGACATGGACTCAGGTGATACATTCTGGAGGAAGACATATAGTCATACATACATCTTGTCCTCATTTTGTGAAAGTAGGAAATGCCATACGAAGCACAACTTCAGAAAAGGAAAATTTTGGGAAGTAAATTCACACAATGCTCATTTCAGTCCCTGCTTCATTCCAGTTTGGTTAAAGTAATTTGATATGCCAGTTTTTTTACAAAGCCATATAGAGCTACAACAGTAACAAAGTTTAATGTAGTTCTGTTCAAAAGACCCTTATATATAGTTTAAGTTTGGTGTTGAGTATTACTCTTTGTATTATGTGTTTTCTGTTCAGCATTACTTTTGTTCCTTAAGACATACCGTAGTTAGGGCAGTGATGACGTCAACACATTGCCTTAGCCAACATAATAGCTGTGTCCGAATTCAGGGTCTGCATCCTTCGAAGGACGGATTTGTAGGCTGATTACGTCATAGCGTGGCGACAAGGCCTGTCCAAATAGACCCTTTTCACATGACGTCACACAACCTCCGTTTTGGCTCGAAGCTGTGTATCNTTTGATCCAGACTGATCATCCTGGAGGTCTGAGGAGAACTTTAAAGAAGGAGCCACGGTACCGGTACAACTTTAGTCATGCTTCAGTCGAGCCGCCTGCTTTGTGAATGAGCCGTTATGGACAGAAAGCATCTCTATTCTGTAAATGTACAACTTATACACATGATTCTACTATTTAGAATAAACGTCCACTTTCCCACTCAAAGGACTCTCTGACACGCTCTGTCTTTAAATACCGACTGAACTCTCTGCTGCTCAAATAGGCATTTGCACTATCGATCTTTATTTATTGGGATTTTTTTTCTTTAAAATGCATTATTTTTATTTTTGAGGTAACCTTATGTGCCCTGAAAGCACCTTTTACATAAAATATATAATTATTACTATTATAAATGCTCATACTGCTACAAATAAGGACGTTGCCATGGTTAGTGCCTCACGTGGCGGCAGACTTCCGGGTACTTATACTAATTTACATATGAATTTATGGGTGGCGTCAGGGCGGACCAGCAGCTGCACTTTATTTTCCGCAACTTGGGATGTATAAAGGAAAGGTGTGCAGCTACGTGCGTGCGCACGGCTTTACACACCCGGATTTTTTTGTGCGCCGCACTTTTCTAAATTTGTCCATACGCCAACTTTTAGTGTGAAAACTGCGCACTCTTTTATGCATGAGGCCTCAGATCTTTAATGTATTGTGGCGCTAGGCCATACATTGATTTATAAGCTAACAATCTATTCTCTGAACTCGAGACAGTGTAATAAACATTACTAGAAACCCTGCAGGGAGGCTGAAATAAGAAAAAACTAGACGGATAAAATAGAATTAAACTATAGTCATTGATATGATATGTAATTTGATATGCCAGTTTTTCACAAAGCCATATAGAGCTACAACAGTAACAAAGTTTAATGTAGTTCTGTTCAAAAGAGCCTTATATATAGTTTAAGTTTGGTGTTGAGTATTACTCTTTGTATTATGTGTTTTCTGTTCAGCGTTACTTTTGTTCCTTAAGACATACCGTAGTTAGGGCAGTGATGACGTCAACACATTGCCTTAGCCAACATAATATAAGAATAGACGCCTCATGCACCACTCTCGCCCAGGCACGTGCAGAGGGGGGGCTGGGGGTGCTTGAGCACCTGCCCTTTTTGCTCCTTGCCCCGAAGTGCCCTTTTGGTCAATTTATTATTTTTTTTAA
>NW_006801116.1:6213-21387 GCF_000485575.1 Poecilia formosa | reverse complement strand
AACCGTTCTGTTTTTTAACAAGTAAAAGAGATAAAAGCTTACCTCTTTCCTGTGATTGGGCCCAGACGGCTCCCGTCCGCAGTCAGGCTGAAGCGAGTCACCTTTCTTCTCCTGGTTGTTCAATTGTTCATTCAGACGTCGGGTGTCACCACTCGTTACAGTTTCTTCAGTTCAATACAAAATCTTCATCGTCATTTCTTGTCACAAAAAATCTCCTCGAAGTCTTAACATCAACCTATTTTATACCTTCTCATCTTCATCAGTGTGTGTTGGAAAGTTTCAACCAATGGCGTGCAACTGTTGTTCTGCAGAAAGATTCTGGCACGCTTTATACTGAGTGTGTATTGGGCGACCTTTAAAATATTTTGGACCTCACGAACTCAACATCTGCTCCATTTCAGAATTGCTGAATAGGACAATTTATCTCAAATTGTTGATTTTATCTTGCACAAACAGACATCCTTTCCCAGTAAATTCTGGCTCCATTTGCGCTTTGCACGCAAATGGAAGGAAAGAATTCGGTCAGGTTGACCTGGTGCGAAGCCAAAGTCTTCGCCGAGGCGCCAGTGTCTTTTTTCCGCCAAACAACTCCTTAGATAGTATTTCCGCTCTTACATATTCATGAAGGCTTATTCATGTTCATGACAGGTGTTATGTCAGTCTTATTCACCCCCCTTCAAATAAAGTAAACTCAAGGCCTGCGGGAAAGATGTGGCCTGCAATGTCATTTTAAGTAGCCCCCGAAACATGTTAAAGGCAAATGATTGACTAAAAACATGTTTTGAGAACGAATTGAAAAGAAACTACATCTCCCATAATGCATTCTGACTGTTACCAGCAAAAATTATGGCTTATCGCAACTAGAGAACAGAAGAGTCATCTAAAACTGCTTATTGATTTTCCCAGCAAATAAATGAGATCGAAAAGCTAATATCAAAATCAAAACCAAGAAAAGAAAAAAATAAACCTAGAAAATTTCTGAAGAGATTTAAATGGGGCCTGCAGAAGTGTGCCCATCACTTTGGACACACTGCTCTCCCTATGCATTGCTACGGGCAGGCCCCAATTAAAGATGTGTGTAAGTTGGTATCAGCGCAGAAGGTCGCGCTAGAGTTTTGTAGTTATCCGTTATCTTGACCGAAAACATAAATTAGAATATTAACATCTCAATTTTCCTCCGTTGTGACAAAAACCACTGACTGTAGCTCCAATAACTTTTAGTAAGTTAAATTAAACGACTTCACTTAAATTAGCATCACTTCACCCGCTGATGTCTGAAAAACTTCCTCCTGGTCCCCATCTGCAGAAAAATCTGCAATAATTCATAGGTCAGTTGGATCTGTCTGATGCAAAAACATCAACTGAACTCTGTAAGTGATTTACCCTGCGCAGCACGGTGTGCGCTTTTACCTCGATTTTTATTTATTTTTTTTTTTTTTTTGCGTGGTTTCCCTTCTACGAAACGGAAAGATGCTCCTGGGTAATGTGCACCAAAAAGGTTCCATTTATTAAATCCCCTGGATGAGTTAGTTCCAGCGGTTTTTAATTCTTCGCAGCGGCGTAGCCGCTTCCGCAGTGATTGAGCAGCAGACTGCGCATGTTACAGTCTAATTAACTTATACGTAATTTATTTCCTAAAGATAAACTGCAGGCTCTGCTAAAAATGTTCAGAAGAGGAATAATTAAAAATCTTTTGACTTGTTTTTATTTTCTCTTCTGCCCGGATTCATTGAAGTCGTCGTTGTATCAGCTGAACCATAAAGACAAGAAAAAAAGTTTCTCCAAGTCCAAAACATAACATTTATTAAACAAACAACTAATGAAACCGACAGAACTGAATAAAATCAGCAATATTTACCTCACACAACAGACATCCACACACATGACGAAACATTACAGGGAAGCATTTCACCGCTACGCAAGCTTCCTCGGAGACCGCGTCTCAAGGGAACCCACGGAGCGATCTGAGGCTAAGTTCCGGGTTGGCTAGTTTTATAGGGAGGGCGTGTTTTCCTTCTATGCTGTATTGAAATTAGGGGAGTGTCCTTAGCGAGTTTCATTTGAAATCTATTTAACTTCTAAGAACAAAGAAGTGTTATTTTTTTTTGAATGAAGACAGATGTTTTTTATGCCCCTGTCTAGAGGAAGTTCTACCTTGTTGAGAGTCAGATTGTTTTTTACACTAGATGTTAAATTTTACCCAGTGGTCAAGAGATCAAACACATACACAGAAACACTAGCTATGTTCTAAATTATAGAGAACTAGAAGCTAAGTTATTTTAATTCAACTTAGTGCATAATGTTTCAATAGAAATATGCTAGATAAAAGATTACGCTAATTGAACCATGGATATAATTTGAAGTGAATTTCCTTATTTGAGACACCATTAATTTTACCTAATATTGAACATATGGTTAAGTTTTCACAACTAGCTTATTTTAAATTTATTTCTTAACAGCTCCTAAAATTGAGTAACAAAGCGTTGGATTTTCTTAGTTTTCTATAGTCTGTAATAGAGACTTGAATTTAACGCACTACTTCAAAAAAAGTTTTTAAATGTGCTTCCTAACCAAATGCTTGAAAGCGTCCTGTCCATAACTCTTAAACTGTGAAATCCCAGATAAAAAGATGCATTTAGTTAAGAGTCCATGAGATATTGAAAAAATTTTTTTTTTTTATTAATTGATTTCAGTTGCATGAGAGATTAAATCTTTGTGTAAAGTCTATAATGTATGCACATGTGAACCAGAAAAGGGTGTTAATTAAAACCTATCAAACGACGAACGGGCTTTAAATTTTCTGGTCGTTTGAAAAAATAACCAGTGAAATACGGAAAATATTTGGTTAACGGACCTCTGTGTCAGGGTGAAGAGGGATCAGCTTTACGTTAAAGGACAGGCAAAAATAACCTAATTATTTTGTTGGTATGTGAAATACATGTTGGTTGTGTAATAAAAAAAATTTGAATTAAGCTGAGTTAACATAAAAACTTTTTATTTGTTTGCTTACCTTTAATCACTGATTTAAATATTGTAATTTTTAAAGTTAGTAGTAATTTTACATCCATGCAAAAAGTAAAATGTAATATTTAAAACTTCCTTGACTTCAGTATTGTTAGAAAACACAGTTGTTTTCCTTTTCTTATTTTGTTACGCAACTCCAAAGAAATTAAACAATTCCAGAGTTTTATAGGAAGTAAAAAAAGTAACCAAAACTATCCTAAAAGGATGATTTTAGAAAAATAAAAGACATCATTTAATATTTTGACGATATATAATTTATTCGGCCACAAAATTAAGAAAAAGAGAATTACCTTTTAATAAATAAGACCATTTTTGAATTACCAATAGAAAGATTGAGTGGCCGTGTCGCCGCCACATTTCTACTTAAAAATAAATACGCAAATCAAATGACTGACCGTCGAGAGATTGCAAGAAAACACCCAATATAATCCTTCGGCTGTGTTAATAAGGCTCGATCCATTCGTATTCTTCTGTAATTTTGGAAGATGCCAAATACAAGCAGCTACCGACTGTGACAGCATCAACAGAATTGAGGAGATCCAAATTCACCTGAGCCCTGGAACTTAAAGTGTGCCATCAGTTTACCCGCAAAAGTAAAATAAAAGTTCAATATTTTGTGCAGATTACAATAAGCTATATCTCCTCGTTAAATTGGCTGATCTGCAACAGATACTTTGTGAGTCGTTGGGGAGCACTTCTGAACTCATAAATGTGTATGTCCTGGCGGAGGGGAACGGGAACTGCGCGAGAGCATCTGCGGTGGGTGTTTTTTTTAAAATAATTTTCTCCTGAAAAATGAATTGGCTTTTTTGGGGCTTTAACATATATAAAAACTCACCAAACTTGGCAGATGCATAGATCCTTGTAAAATTGACGTTTTTTAAGGTAAACGAAAAATTGCAACGGAAATGGCTAAACAGTGCCCCCTAGAAATTCCCAAAAGACCCTTTCCTATTACCTTAGTTCAGAGGTTCCCAAACTGTGGGGCGCGTCCGTGGTGGCAGGCAGGTGGCGGTGCTGGATCCCTCTCGGTGGCTATAGGCCGGAGCAGCGCTTGGCCTTGAGGGCCGCTTGAGGCTGCTTGCAACTTTATTTTTGTAGTTGTTGTTTATATTATTATTTTTCAATCACTTTGTGGGGGTGTTTGGGGCCTTTAATATATTCAAAAACTCATCAAACTTCACCTAAAATTGTCCCCCGACAAAAAATTTTGGATTCTGGTGTAATCGCAAGTGGGCATGGTCAAACTGGTCTGCAGCGTACCCTAACGTGAGTTGGGGCAAACCGTAGGTCGTAGAGATCTGAAAATTGGTATGTTGGTAGATCTCCCCAAATCAAGAAAAAGAGTCTCCTCGAGGTACCCTCTAAAATGCTCAGGGGGGTGGCCATTTTGGGTCAAATATCAAATTTTGGCCATTTTTCCATTTTACTCACGTCAAACTTTAACGAACTCCTCCTTGAGTTTTCAACCAATCGGCTTTATTCTTGGTCAGAATGCAGTAAATGCATGGGGCTTTAAAAGTTATGAAATAATTGTACTTTTCGTATATGTTCAAGGGGCGTGGCAGAGGGGCGAACTTGGCGTACTCACCAAAAGAAACCAAACACTATAACTTTCTCATAAAAAGGTCAATTGGCACTAAACTTGGTATGAGGGATCCTGGTTGGATGCCTGAGGATCCTTTGTCAACAAAGTCTGACCTCATCAAAGCCCCAACCCCTCAGAACAGGAAGTGACTTTTTTTTACTTGGAAACATCCAACTCTGGCTCTCTTGATCTAATCAAGATGATCTTGTGTCAGATGACAGATAACAAGTTGGTCTCACTTGCTTTAAAGTGCCAAGAGTTTCCAGTGGAGGGGGCGAAGTCACAGGTCATGCTGCCGCCATACATTTGGCTCTAGATTCCACATGTTTCATCCCAGCAAACTCACTAGGATCGATCTTTGTCCACCCCCGACAGGAATTCAGTGCAATACTTGGTGGGCGTTGCCTAATTCCTCCACAGCGCCCCCTAGAATATTTTTAAAAATCACCCCCAGGCATGCTTTATCCTAGAATTATGAAACTAGGGTAAACGTATATCTTGTCAGCAAGTACAAAAAAAGTCTATTGGAGCCATGGTCCAACAGAAAGTCAGCCATGTTTGATCAAAACCACCATTTCATCGATTTTGTAGACATCGCATCTGATCGAACTCATCCTACAGCTTTTGAGATACAGATTGTGATTGTTGATTCTGCGTATTGTATTTGGAATTATTTTCCTGATATGTCTTCCTGGTACTCTGGCTTCCTCCCACAGTCCAAAAACATGACTGTCAGGTTAATTGGCCTGTATAAATTGTCCCTGGGTGTGTGTGTGTGTGTGTGTGTGTGTGTGTGTGTGTGTGTGCGCGCGCGTGCATGGATGTCTGTCCTGTTTGTTTCTGTGTTGCCCTGCGACAGACTGGGAAACATCTCAGGGCCCCATGTTTACTTTTACATTACTCTGATCACATGTAAAATAAAAAATTCTATCCCTTCAGTCATTTTTTCTCCTCCTCTAAACTTGTGAACTTGTAATATTTGTTCCTCTCTGCCATGAGTGTTTACTATGCTGTTGTAAAGCACACATTAAAAACATGAGGATGTCACTGCAGCAGACGAGTGATCTTGGATTGGAGGATCTGATGGACCATTAATAATCTGAAAACAGAATTGATTTCAGACTGAGCATGCTGGTCTTTAGAGTTTCAGTCCAGTAAAGAAATTGGACTCAGAACACCTTGTGTTTCCTTTGCTGTTGATTTTATTTCATAATCTAAATATACAACTTGATAAAAATCAAATATAATCATGATTACAATTGTTACCTATATCAGAGGAATTGAATTAGATAAATATTAAGAAGATAAGATATTGGATAGGTGTTTTAACATAAATAACCCTAGAAGTGGAATATAATGTTTTCAGTATCCAGTAATTACTCTGTTTTTACATAATAAGATATCTAATTAAAAGAAAAATCCAGAGTGTGGAGAAATAAATTTTGGGTAGAAACAGAGAAGAAGTAGCTGCAGCAAATAATCCAGTTGTCAACTGAACTGCTGACTTCCTGCTGAGGACGTTTCCAAGCTCATTTCTCCACCAGCAGGACTTCAACCACAGTCATGCAGATTTATTCTTCATCATTTCATCAGATCAACGACCAACAGGACAGATGATCAGAGGAGCAGAGTTTTTACCTCCATAATTAAGATAAGGACTGAAGTACGGGTAGAGTTTCTCATTGAAGTCGCAGTCAGTAAAGGAGTAGATCAGATCTGCAGTATCAGCATCATAGAAGGAGACCAGACCCTGATCATAATCCACAAACACCCCGACCTTCTCTGGACCAGGATGGAGCGGGAAAAGGACTGAAGTGTCTTCCCCTGTTGAGTACTGATTTCCATCTCTCAACACAAAAGCCCAGAAACCGTCATCAATACACACATTGATTTCTCCCTTCCTGTCTACAGACTCTCTGGCCACTCCTACATCCCAGTGAGTTTTTCCTGTAACCTGAACCTCAAAGTAAAATTTCCCTGAAGAGAAACTCTGCTGTCCTAAAACATTAGCAAACACAGTAAATCTCTCTGGATTGTCTGGAAGTTTCTTCCAATTATTTCCATGTTTCACCTGTTTTCTATCTCCAGACAGGATGAGTTTAGGATGAGCCGTTTCTGGATCCAGAGTCACATCCACTGCATGCTGCCTGACCCTCTCCAGCTCCAGCAGCTTCTTCACAGTGTCCTTCAAATTAGGGAGAGCTTTTTTCACTTTCTCCTGATATGATGATGTTTGGGCCGTTTCCTCTCCTTGGGTCTCGTTGGGTGGATCATCTTTCATGGAGGAATCACTTTGGGTCACCTCAGAGCTCCTCTTTAACAGCTCAGCGATCTCCTGTTCCTGAGCTTTAATAAACTCTTCTGCCTCTTTCTCTGTAGTTTCCTGTTCGTCTTCGATATTGGGCTTCTTCTGACCTTCTTCAGCAGTTTCCATTTTCTGACCTCTTTCTGCTTTGTACTTTTCTGCAGCCTCTTTCCTGATCCTCATTAACTCTTTCATCTGATGAATCTTCATTTCTCTCATCTTGATCTTCTCCTGAATCTCACGCTCTGTCATAAATCCTCTGTATTCCATACTCTGAGGGATAAACTGCTTGTAATCAGAAAGAGAGCAGAAACGGCAGACAAGAGTTTTGCCATCGCTGCTCATCAGGTTCAGTGACATCTTATGCACTGGACACACCTTGTTTTCTGGATTCTCATAGCAATGTAATCTCTTCAGCAAATCATTCCTGTTAATTTTCTCTAAAATTGTGCTGGTCACCTCCAGGCATTGTTGAACTGAGTAGGTCTGCATCATGAAGTCCACAATGTCAGTGCTTTTTGTTCTTTTCAGTTGTCTCCTCCTCAGAGGTTTGAACCCAGGAAGGAGCTCAGGCAGCCGGAGAAACCACTTGAATTTATCAAATTCTTCCTCACTTAAGTCATCCAAAGCATCCAAGACGTCCTCTGCCTTCAGTTCTGCTCCTTATGAAGTCAGAAAACACAATGAAACATGATCAAATAAAGACAAAAGAAAACAATGCTGACCATCTTTTTTTTACATGCTAGACCCGACTAGTCATTGTTGAATGCTATTAGCGTAATGTTTCAATTTTAATTTGAGATTTTCTGCTGTCAGAAATTATTCAAATATAACATGCTGAAAATGGAAGAGCAAATATCCATTACAGCATTTTCTATATGAGAAACGATGGATTACAATGGAGTCATGGGGGTTTGGTGCCTATCTCTGGTTCGCTTTCTAGCCCTTTCATCAGTGGCGCAAAAAGTGGGTATGCAGCGCATACAACGCATAGGGGCGCTGCACCAGAGGGGGCGTCAAAACCCCGTCTGGAGGGGGCGACGCACCGATGATGCCTTCGCATACACTGCACCGCGCCCTTACGCTCCTTCACCTTGCGCACATGTAAACACATGTCTTCGTCTCGGGGAGGGGGGTAGAGCGACTGTATGTTTTCTACGCTCCTTAACCCTTACGTAACTTGCTTCGGAGGGGGTGGGGGGGGGCGCCGATTTATGTTTTTGCATCCACATGAATAATATGTAGTTGTGCCCCTGCCTTTCATGCATGAATTATGATCCTTTGTGTGAGGATTTTTTTTTCAAAATTTTGGTTGATTTTCTTAAGGCATTAAAAAAGGCAGGAAAAAAGTTTTGTACATTTTTTTAGGTGATCAATTGTAATTTTCTCCAAATACAAAATTGTTATTTGAAAAATACATCAGTAATATTGTTCTTTAGGGGTTGCCTGATGTCCAGGGGTGCTGCCAGAAATCTTGGGGCCCCTGACAAAAAAATTGTTTGGGCCCCCTGCGCAGCTGCTGTTACAATTTTTTGAGTCTATTTCACCCATAAAAAGCATCACAATTTTAAAGGCCTGCATCTGCCTTGCTTTCTTTGGTTCAATACTGATAATTAGCACAATATTTACTGCTCATGAATTTATCATCCAACAGTCCACATCCAGTATGGAAGTAGGTTGCTTAAATTTGTTCTATTAGTTTTAGATACTGAATGTCTCTCTCCATGAGCAACAGTCAAAAGCAACGTGCAAAATACACATAAAGCAATCCAGACTTCTCAAAAATGCCATAGTTACATTTTATTCAAGCTACAGTACATAACTTTAATAAAAATATATTTTCTCCATATTTGCTAAAGTTGTCATGATGTCGTAGCAGTTTGTTATGAGACAGATAATCTGTGAAAACGATCAATCTCCTCCATCTGCTTCCTGAATTACTATTACTGGTTAAAGTAATGCACCATTCTGACCAAAACAACCAATCAGAACCAGTAGGACACTCTTAGCGCTGTCAATCATCCTCATTCACGCACTGGTAAATGTGCTAATGGTAGAGAAACAACTTATCATTACAAGAAACTGTTTATCTGCCATCATTGGTAGCCATGCTAACTAAACTAAGCATTCACAGTTTGAATCTGCACAGCTCTGTGCTATGCTAGCTGCAGCACGGCAGAAATCAAGGGGGAGGAAGGATGAGAAGCACCACATGAGATTGTGATTGACAGCAGTAAAACTCTCCTGCCTCTGACTCATTGTTTCTAGCACTGGGAGAAAGCAGAGGAAATAGATTTTTCACAGATTACCTCTCATACCATATTGTCACAACATAATAACAGTTTTAACAAATATCTGGAAAAAATATTTATATAAAAGTTACTGCAGCTTTAGTTTCACTCAGGAGAAGACTGGTCAGGAGGGACGTGGGTTAGAGCTGCTGACTGACTGACTCTGTTAAGTGGTAAACAGTACGAAGGACAAGTTAAATATATGAATATGTTGGTAATTTTTTTCCTGAATTCATCAAATGGTAGTGAAATGGAGGCAAACAGTAGTCTGTAGCTAAGCTAATTATGCTAAATGGTTGATAACCTCACACAATCTATCCACCTCTCTTGGAGAAAAACTGGGTTATAAATTAACACTCTTGCCTTTTTCTCTCTCTCACTTTCTCTATTTATTGAAAACCTGATTTTATAACTTTTCTTAGCAGCATAGTAGCTGCCACAATCGTTCTTGCTTCCTACTGGCTGCTTCTAACAGCATCACTCTCATTTACAAAAGAGGCCTTGGCAGAAATCTGCAACACACAACAACCTGGTTGCTTGCTGCAGTAGTAAAATTTTACACAACCAACTGACAGAGTTGGACACCTTAATCATTTTTAGATGAGATATTCCCTGACAAATTGAAATATTTCCACAATGTAAAATAATATGTACAACAAAAAATATTTCTGTTTTATTGAATTTAGTATCCTAAGTCCTCAACATCAGACAGTTCTTCTGGGAATTTTTCCACCCATTTTATCAGATTCATGCAACTTATTTGAGATCCTTGTTATGTTTCCTATTTACAATGGTTGATAAAACAATGTTCTACAAGCATTTTGCATGTTTTGTTTTTGTTAAGGGGAAAACGTAAGTGTTATAGCCCGTAAGTGCTTTCAACCTAATAAGTTTTTGGCTTAATGTTTGAACACCTGTGGCCAATGTAAGTTTGGTCATCCTATTGAATGTTTTGAAGTAAGAGGCTGCTAAAACATATCAATTTATGTCTTCCAATGTTAGAATGGGTCTGATGTTAAACTTGTGTTTGATTCCATAGATATAATCTTTGAAAGGTGAGGAAGTTTTTCAGTACTTGCAGTCGGAGTCGCCATGCCTTCTGGATGTGGGTGCAGCTGTGTCACAAACGTCCAGATCTTTGAAGGTGAAGAGAGAAAGAAAAAGAATGTCAATGTAATATATGTTTCTTGGCTGGCCTGGGAACAACTTGGGATTTCCCCGGAAGAGCTGGAAGAAGTGGTTGGGGAGAGAGAAGTCTGGGCCTCCTTTCTAAAACTGCTGAAGAAAATGGATGGATGGATGGATATATATCAAAAATTTAATATAAAGTGTGGAAGCAAAATGCATATTGTTTATGGTCCAAGAACCATTAGTAGGATAATTAAACTAATAATAGTTATATTATTCATGTTGTTATGTTATATGTAGCTCTGGATAACATCCTCTGATAAAGAAGGAATTTGTTCATAGGAGCATGACTCAGTAGTCTGACTATATGTTAAGTATGTACCAAAAATCTATATGTCTTGAAACTGAAAAAAAAATTCCCTTCTTACCCTCCGCGGGTGGTCTCTTTCATCCTCTGAGCTCGGGTCCTCTACCAGAGGCCTGGGAGCTTGAGGGTTCTGCGCAGTATCTTGGCTGTGCCTAGAACTGCACATTTCTGGACTGAGATGTCTGATGTTGTTCCTGGGATCTGTTTGAGCCACTGCTCCAGTTTGGGGGTGACTGCCCCGAGGGCCCCGATAACCACAGGCACCACTGTGGTCTTCACCTTCCAGGCCTTCTCCAGTTCCTCTCTGAGGCCCTGGTATTTCTCCAGTTTCTCATGCTCCTTTTTCCTGATGTTGTGGTCACTTGGTATTGCTACATCCACCACAACGGCTTTCCTCTGTTCTTTATCCACCATCACAATGTCCGGTTGGTTCGCCATTACCATCTTGTCTGTCTGGATCTGGAAGTCCCACAGGATCTTAGCTCGGTCATTCTCCACCACCTTTGGGGGTGTTCCCCACTTTGACCTCGGGGCTTCGAGTCCATATTCGGCACAGATGTTCCTGTACACTATGCCCGCCACTTGGTTATGTCGTTCCATGTACGCTTTCCCTGCCAGCATCTTGCACCCTGCTGTTATGTGCTGGACTGTCTCAGAGGCCTCCTTGCACAACCTACACCTTGGGTCTTGTCTGGTGTGGTAGATCTGAGCCTCTATTGCTCTGGTGTTTAGGGCCTGTTCCTGTGCAGCCAGGATGAGGACTGATAATGTGATGTACATCATAGCCACTACACCTTTCAGCTTGCGTGTGTGAGGCCACTCCTCTCTGTGCTGCTGACAGATATCTTGAGAACACTGTCCGTAACTGAGGCAAGACTTCCACATATAAAAGGCTATGGCTATTGTCACCAATAGGAGTAAGCTCCTATTGTTGACATCTGATCCCAAGATTTTTTTTGCTTTGGACAATTTGGTTTGCTTGACTCTTAGGGCATCTTATGAGTGCGGCAGAAGTGTCAGATCTTCATTGTTCTGTCATTTTACAGGATTGTTTCAGAATCAGATGCCCATCCAGACTTTAAATTCTGACCAGTAGTCTTGTTTTATTGTGTTTATGTGAAACTTAAACTTAATAAAGATGTTAAAGGTAATTGAACTCATGTCTTCATTTCACCAAGCCAATAACATCTCTTTTTCCAGTATTGACAGGATCAATTTTTGGATTTTTGCCATAGCATAAGAATCTTGAGTAAAGCAATGCCAAAATATATATTTTAATCCTATGCAACAATAAAAGTAAAGTAGTTTTAGGCATATATATGCTTATTTCAAGAAATTCAATGTCGAGTAACATTTTCTTTATTTGAGATTATTTTTCTTAAAATAAGATAATATATCTTACTCGTATAAGTAAAATTGGCTTATTTTAAGTAAAAATACACTAATTTTAAGATATTTGTAGGTTCATCTTGGTTAGATATTTTTTCTTGTTTTGGAAAATCTTGACAAGATAAATTTTCTTGTGCTGTTGGCAGATCATTTTTCTTATTTTTTTTTCTTGTTTTTGAAAGGGGACTTTTTGCAGTGTGGTGGACAAAGAACAGAGGAAAGCCGTTGTGGTGGATGTAGCAACTTCAAGTGACCACAACATCAGGAAAAAGGAGAAACTGGAGAAATACCAGGGCCTCAGAGAGGAACTGGAGAAGGCCTGGAAGGTGAAGACCACAGTGGTGCCTGTGGTCATCGGGGCCCTCGGGGCAGTCACCCCCAAACTGGAGCAGTGGCTCAAACAGATCCCAGGAACAACATCAGACATCTCAGTCCAGAAATGTGCAGTTCTAGGCACAGCCAAGATACTGGAGGAGAACCTGAAGCTCCCAGGCCTCTGGTAGAGAGAGAGAGAGAGAGAGAGAGAGAGAGAGAGAGACCACCCAAGGAGGGTGAGAAGGGAATATTTTTATACACACACAGTTTTGTCATAGTACCCCCAAGAATTTAAAACTACTTTCAACCCTGGGTAAAACTAAACTGCTTTAAACACAAACCTTTTTAAAAGCCACTAGAGTACATGTGCAAAAGACTATAGATAAATTACTTAAGTAGCAAATATTTCTATGATGACTCCTCTGTCCAACAAAATAACATATCCAACTTTAAGAAATGCAGTCATTACAGGTCTGCTTCCTAAATATATATTTATCTCTACTTGTGCAGCAGCTGCATAAAACACAGCTAATAATGCCTGAATTGTTTCAAAGGTTTATTACATCTTTGTATATTTGAAATTAATTATAAATCCATCCATCCATTTTCTAACACCTTGTCCCTTAGTGGGGTCATGAGGTGCTGGTGCCTCTCCAGCTAACGTTCTGGGCGAGAGGCGGGGTCACCTGGACAGGTCACCTGGACAGGTCACCTGTCTGTCGCAGAATAATTATAAATATCACTCAGTATCACTGAACTGCATGTTGGAGCAGTTGATAGTCCTGTTGCCTGGCAATCAGGCGGTCCTGGCTTTGAATCCCTGTCCGGATCGTTCTGTAGTTAGTTTGATGGATCTCTTGCAAGTTTGGGTTTCCTCTGTCTTATACATGACTGTATTAGACAGTCATGTATAAGACAGACTGTTGTCTCTCTGAGGTCCACTTGACTATGACTGTGTTTATAGTTATTTGTCCTAAGTGCCGCTGTGTTGTTCTGTGATGGACTAGAGAACCCAGTTGTTGCTACTCTGCATGAGTATAAAGAACACGTGGATGATTTAATGTCTACATTGATCAAAAACATAGATTATTAATTATTCAAACCTTATTGTGAATTTCAGTTACTATTTTTTCCACTAAGATAATCTAATCGAAACTGTTGAGTCCTGTGCTCATGCAGTTTGCTGAAACTCAGTAAATATCAGGATTTGTACTCACCAATATTTGATTCAGTTGCTGAGTTGTTTAGTCTGAACTGCAGCTCTGCTGATGATCTGAAAGTTTTCTCTTCAGTGAGTATTTAAGCATCCTCCTCTCTTGTTGCTCCACCTCTAACTCCAGGTATGATCCAGGTTTGTTTCCTCCTTCATGTTCATTTATAAGTGCAGTCCTACTAAAAATTAGTCATGTGTTATATAAATACATTTTTACTACTCCCTGAGAATGTTAGAGATGTAAAACTAGATGTTTTCATTTATAACTCTACACTCCCAGGTGAAAAAGAGTATACTTTAGTATATTTCAAACATACTTAAATTTGTGAAAGTACACTTTATGTATACTAACTATTAAGTGTACTACCTATAAGTATATCTGAAGTATACTAAAAATACACTTGTACCAATTTCGAAATTAGAACTTTAAACACACTTAAACATAATTGTACCAAAATACACTTTTAATATATTAAATAAAAGTATACTTTAAGTGAACAAAATATGAATGAATAAGTATGACTTTTTAAGTGCCTTAATAATCTTACTATTTATTAAAATTGCATACAATAATAAAAAAATGATAATCATGATGTAATTTTAAGAAAGTACTCCATTTTCAGATCTATAATCAACGGGATTAGCTCCAGTTCATACTCCAGGCCAGATGGTGGCGGTATTGTACACTTTCATTTGTAAAAAAAAAAAAAACCCATAAAGAGAAGAAAAACCTTGAACGCAGGGAACAGACGCTGTTCAAATTCGCCATTTTTACTCGCATAATATTCCCTTAAAAGTAGAGAGGGCCTTGACAATAGTTACTAATTTTGGTAAATTCAAGCTGGTGACGTCCTAATCCGAGTTGGACGGAAACACAAGGGGACAACAACCGATGGAAATGAAATGTGTGTCACAAAAGGAGCCCGAAGGGATGAAGGATGCTAACGTGTTGCTAGCTGGTGGTAAGTTTGCTTGTTAATGATCTTCGTTTAATTATAAACAGTGCAGTAAAGATATATAACTTACGTTGGTTTCATAAATAATTATTTTATCAATGTTATTGTGACTTGTATGATTATTACTATAGGAATCATTCAGCTTCATGTTGTAACTGCATGGAGGCTGTTTGTTGACTTATACTTTAATTCATAAACTAACCGGGTTTTAATTGAGCTCCATCAGACAGAGAGACTTTGATATTGTGAGGTTGTTGTTCTAACTCGTTCATCAATGTTTTTATCTTCAACATGTTTGCAGTCTAAGCAAATGAAAAAGGAAGCAGAGAGATCAGGTGTTAGAAACCTAAAGACTTTCAGTCTCAGAAGCAGCTCTGCTCCACCAGATCACCAACCAGCTCTGAGGATGAACCTCCACATGTCTTCATGATGGAAGTTTGTTTTTTCAATGAGGAGCTAGCTACATTTTCAACAACAAAAACTGCTGTGCTACCAACACCACGGGCTTAATAAACATGATTTGATTTAAAAATAACTGGGCAGAATTTTTCTCCTTGTTACTCTAACATTTCTCTGTCATACATTTTATTCATTGTTG
>NW_006801116.1:0-5323 GCF_000485575.1 Poecilia formosa | reverse complement strand
AAGTTGTGAGTAAAATTGGACAATTTTAAAATGTCGGTAATAAAACAAAGTATTTGAATTACATCATTGTGTAATTAATCTTTCCATGTAATTGTAGCCTAAATCAATGTAAGTACTGCAGTGTAGTTATGCATGTAATGTACAAAGTATGAATAAAGACTTATGAGTAATTAAAATTGTACTTTATTAGCAATAGCAGTAAATCAAAATAAAAATTAAGTGTAATTTAAATACATTACTTATATATTAGTAGTATATTAAAAGTATATTTTAATAATACACTCAATATAAAAATAAAGCTGTTGAATATTACATTTAAAAGTATACTTTAAGTATACCAAGTACAATTTGAAGTTGTTCCAAGAAAGTATGGTGAAGTATACTAAGTATACTAAAAGTTGTAATTTAATACAACTTAAGTACTTCTAAAGTATACTAAGTACAAAATTAGTTGTTCCAAAATAGTACAGTTGGTAACACTTTATTTGAAGGGGGGTGAATAAGACTGACATGACACTGTCATAAACATGACATAACACCTGTCATGAACATGAATAAGCCTTCATGAATATTTATGACTGTTGTCATAAAGTGTCATTCGGTAAATTATGACACTTTTAATACAAAGTTGACATTATTCAAAATGTCTTTATGACAACTTGACATTAACCAAGAAATCATTACTGATATAAATTTGTTATAAAAGTTTTTTTGATTGCACTTTAAAAATTAGGTAACTTTATGTTATTAAAGGTAAAGTTTAAACAGTAATGATTTAACTTTACCTCCGTCTGAGTCTTTCCAGATTGAAATGCCACGTTGCTAAAAATGTGCTATACAAATAAAATATTATTTTATTTTATTTTATTTGATATTCCACATTTTAAAGCTGCTGCAGATGGAGAATTATTATAAAGTCATAAACTGGCTCCACCTGATTGGTTATCTATAACCAGATCAGTCAGTCAGCCACAGATTCTTTTTACCATAATTACATATTATAAACATACAGAATCAGTTTCTCCCATCCCAGCCTCTCCATTACCGGTCACAACAAGGAGTTGTCTGAAGAGCATCAGCAGCAGGAAGTTTGGTGGGAAAAGTCAGGGTTCAGCCTTGGTCTAAATAACAGATACAATCACCTGAGCAGTATGAAGGCTGTGAAGGACTGACCTGCTGCAGCAGAAAACATCTAAAGGATTCAGAAGAAGAGTTCAGCTCAGAGCAGAAGAACAAGGGTCAGGTTATGGTTCCACTATCTGTCTTTCTGCCTGTAAATACATAACTTTGTTTTGTGACCTTTGATGTATTCAATATTTTGTTCACTGAAACTGTCGCTTTGACTTTTGATTATTGTTCAGTTTTGTTTTTAAAAACAAAACTGAACAATAAATCAGATTACTGTTAAACATCTGATTGTAATGTTTCTTCTCTTCCTGCTGGTTGAACTGGATCATAACAAACTAAAGGTTTTATAATCAGCTTCCACTGCAGTCTAATAAGCTGTTTCCTCAATAACATGCAGCTTATTAAGTTGAGCCAGATTTATTAGTTATTTGTATTGTTGATGTCTTTGTAATTTTTTTGTTTTGTTCTATCAAAATATGTCTCTTTTGTAAAATAAATCTGGAATCTCAAAGAGACACCCTGTATTATTAAAGGTCAAATAAATAAATAAAAAATTAAAACTCTATATTGTTTTATTAAGTTATATTATTTCTTATTGTAAAAATGTTATGGGAATCAATAAACCAACTCAAAGAGACATAAATGAGTTAAATTAGAGATTACTCTGGCGTGTTTAAATGTGTATTAATTAATATTGAGGTCAGCATTAATAAGGAGGTTCAGCTTCATGGTGGCCCTAAAGCAGGAGGTCAAAGTTCATCTGGTTGGATCAGATCCTACTTCATACGTCCGGGTCATTTCAACTCTTCACCACTTCCACGTTACATTTTCAATAATTATATAAAAAAAAGTTCAGATCTCTAAATTATTTTTATTTAAATTTTTATTTTCTCTGAAATCTTTGACTTAGATTCTGGTTTAATTTATTTCTGGTTCTGATACGGGATTGGTTCAGAAAACATTTATGAAATATCAGCTATAACTAAATGTTCATTACTGGAGTTATATTACCTCTACATTATTCTAAACTATAAAGGTACAAAATGACCAATATAAAGTTTTATGAGTCTCTTGGTCCAAACGATCAGAACCAAACTGAATGGAAACAGCTTCATGCAAATTTTACACATCATTTTAAAGAAATTAATTTGGGAAAATAATTAATTTCAAATAAAAATCTGAAACTGATCCAACACTGCAGACAAAGAGAAACTGGACCGATGCCGGTTTATCCTGAGAATTCTGCAGCCCAAACAGTCTCTCTCGATCTCCCAGTCCTCCCAGTATCTGCTCCACCACCTGCAGGTGTACCTGTTGGTTCCGGGTTTCCTGGATCCAGTCTCTCTCTGATGAACTCTGTCAGAGGCTGAACGGAACACACTGTTACTGCGCAGACTCAGACATCCAGGACCCAGTGTGGACCGTCAAACAGCTGAGGGCAGACAGGAACCAAAGAGTCTTTCGGCTCCTCTTCGTCTCACTACCGCCATCTGGTGGCCATGTTGAGTCTCTGCGCTTTTTGTTATTTTCTCTACCATTTTGTAGATTTTAATTTAATCCTTCAGATGTTCTTGATAAGAAGATCCGACCCAGACTTTCTGAAGAAGTTTTATTTGGCTCTTAGCACCTTTTACACTCAGTTTTGTGTTTACTGAAGTAATTTCCACCTCCTGAACAAATATCTCCTGTTATCAGTTGTTATTTTTTTCAGAACATTCAATATAAATATTAATTTACACGTTTTTATTTATTTGAACTTTTATTACTGACTTTAATGATGATTGATGATGAAAACATGATTGATGTTCAAATTATTTTAATAATTTATGTAGGAACAGCAAATATTACCGAGAATAATCAAGGAACGAGCTTTAAAATTCAATAAAGCAGCTGTTGGTTAATATGTTACATTATTATATTTTGATAAGACCTTCAGATTTATTTATCACTGTTCTGTTTAAAAGTTTTTCTGAGTTCCTCTGATAACTTTGTTCTTTGGTTGGTTTCCTCTTATTTAAGAACCATAAAGAATCTCCTGAACTCATTTCACTAGTGATGCCTCAGAGCCCTCTGGCAACACTTTCCCTCTTGGACCAGATGTCCATTCTAGAGAACAACTGGAAGAGGCAGTCCTGCAACTTCAGCAGGAAATCTCACAAAAGTTGGAAAGTTTTGTTATAACTGTGGAGACGACGCTCATTTATTGCCACAATGCACCAGTCCAACCAATGCTGTCCTGGTGCAACAGAAACTGTGTGCGAGACATCATACCAGGCAGAATCAACTCACACTAAACCCACAACACAAAACGTCTTCGCCAAACTTGGCTTTAAACAAGTAAGGGCTCCTGCTATGGAACAGGCAGGGGCCCAAAGTCAAACTAGTTCCCTTGTTTTGAATCAGAGTATTACCGAGCCATCTCATGTAACAGAACTCTCTCAGATCCCCGTTGGACTGGTGGGGAAACCCTGCGACAGTGAAGCATGGTTGGATGGAGCTCAGTGCAAATGTATTATTGACACTGGGTCACAGGTGACCATAATATCTCAGTCATTTTACTCTCATTACCTTTCCCACCGACAGTTATTCTCTATTAAAGGGGCACTAGACATTGAAGGAGCAGCGGGGCAAAAGGTCCCTTATGTGGGATATGTAGAGGTGGAGGTTCAGTTCCCAAAAGATGCGTGTGGGACGGGCCACGGCTATCACATCTTAGCTTTAGTCAGTCCAGACCAGGCCTACAACAACGAGTACCCTCTTCTTGTTGGTACAAATGTCTTGCGTCTAATGACCCGAGATTGCAGGAAGATGGGTGGGACAAAATTTTTAGAAACTTTGCCCATTCAGGCCAATTGGGTAATGGCTTATGCCAAGTGTCGGGAGTTGACAGATTCTCAAACAAAGAGTGCAAAAGTTCTCCGTGTCACACTCAGCAGCAAAGTACCTGTACACCTAAAGAGTGGTGAGTTATACACTTTAAAGGGTATCTGCCATTCTAAGCAGGAAAAGGGTGAGTTTCAAGCTCTGGTGGGTGGTGCAGAGGAAGCCCCTATACCAGGAGGCTTAATAGTTTATGACCAGATTGTGGAGGTAAAGTCTGAATCCCACAATAAATTCCGCCTAGCTGTTAAAAACATTTCAGAACGTGACATAACTTTGTATCCAAAAACTCTCATTGCAGAGTGCTCTCCCATTGACTGGGCTGTGCCTATCACATCCAGCAAACCAGACATTTTATCAGATGCTGAAGTTCCCAAAGCACATTCCTTTTTGGTAGCTAGTGATGTAAAAGTAGCGCCAGCAACGGAAACTCTCAATCTTGACTTTGGTGACAGCCCAATACCACCCCAATTAAAAGAACACATACAAGGTAGAATCAACACTGAAGTTGCTAGTGCTTTTTTTAGGCATGATCTAGATGTTGGTAGCGTTGCAGGTGTCTCTCACCATATTGAGCTAGAACCTCATGTGCCGTTCAAAGAGAGGACAAGACGTGTCTCACCTGCAGACTTCAATGATTTAAAACGGCATCTTCAAGATCTTCTGGCTGTGGGTGTGATAGAAGAATCTCATAGTCCCTATGCCTCTCCTGTTGTTCTAGTCTGTAAAAAGAATGGAGAGTTAAGAATGGTGGTGGATTACCGCAGACTGAACAATTTAACTAAGAAAGACGCTTACCCATTACCTCGGATAGAGGAGACATTTTCCCTGTTGTCAGGTTCAAAGTGGTTCACCGTGCTAGATCTTAAAAGTGGGTATTATCAGCTGGATGTTGAACCTGCAGATCGACCAAAGACAGCATTTACTACGCCCTTTGGTACCTGGCAGTTCCGCAGAATGCCACAAGGTTTAACTAACTCCCCAGCCACATTTCAATGAACTATGGAGAAAGTGATGGAAGGAATTAACCTCCAGGAGGTTGTTGCCTTCTTAGATGATCTTATCATATTTTCAAGTTCGGTTGAAGAACATAAGGAGAGATTAATGAGGGTCCTCCAACGCATGAAATGAAATGAAATGAAATGAAATGAAATTTTATTCGAACATGATACAAATATAAAAAAATAAAAATAGTACACAGTAACAAGAAGTGCATAAGAAAGAAGAGAAAATACAGATTTTTTTGTTTCAGTTAACATATCATGCTCAAAATGGGGTAGGAAGAAGTGAGAACTTCTTCCTACCCCATTTTGAG
>NW_006801115.1:1762-21507 GCF_000485575.1 Poecilia formosa | reverse complement strand
GTTTCTCCAGCTGACTTGTTGGGGCTTCGGATCGATGGACAAACCTTGGCCAAGCCCTGCAAGAACCTAATGTAAAAGGCCATTTTCAATAGATCGGAACGCGGAAGCTGAGGTGCAAAGAGCCCATTGCCTCATTAGCAGCCGGTCGCCGCATGTTACACAGAGCGGCTTATAATGTGGGACTCACCTACCGGTCCGGGATAAATCCATTCTCCTGTCTCTTCTCTGGGCCTTTTCCCCTTTGCAAAGAAACTTTCCAAAGACATCTGATCTGTTTCTTGCACATTTTGCTGCTTGTTGGCTCAGTTTTGGCGTGCAAGTAACCGAGAGAATCCGGTTAAAGGATTTTCAAAATAAAAGATCCTCCAGACTCAAATAATACATAAAACGGAAATATTTAATTATTCCTTGCACGGCCCGTGACCAATTGGTCCACGGCCCGGGGATTGGGGACCACTGCTCTACCTGATTCTCCACCGTCCTTAAGCAAAGCCTCTCATAAAGATTCAGACATGAGAAGTAAGACACAAATCCCAGGCTGAATAATGTTAGTGAGGCTTTTTTTTAAAAAAAAATATAATAATATCAGCCAAAATCACATAAATGGTCATTTAAAAATCAAATCATACAAATAGATTAGATTAAATGCATAAATATTTCCTAGTTTATAAGGTTTGTTAGAGCTTTCTGTATGTTTTATTTTGAAATATTTATATATTTTATAAATTCATTGTTCAGTGGTCATTTATGCACCAGACACAGACCTGCAGTCCATGGGCGGTTCGAGATGGGGGTCAACGGGGTACCAAAGAAGTTATACTAAATAAATGTCTTTTGTTGATACTCAGTGGTGGATTTTTTTTAATCTTCACAATTTTACTTTAACAATGAATTATAAATTACAGTGCTGCACTTTTAGCTGCTGCATAGGATCACACTTTCATCTGCCAGAGATCTGCAACTTGTATCTCTGGAGACGCAACTGGCTCTTTGGCTCACTTATTATATTAAATGATGAACTATTGCTCTGTTTTTTTTTGTTTTTGTTTGTTTGTTTCATTCTTTTTCAAGTGTTGCCATGGAAAAACAGTGACTACCCTGGCCCCTGTGGTAAATTTGGTCTAGAACCAGGCTCCAAACCTACCGTATTTTCTGCACTATTATAAGGCGCACCAGATTATAAGGTGCACCTTCAATGTATGGCCTATTTTAAAACTTTTTTCATATATAAGGCGCACTGCATTATAAGGCACATAGAATAGACGCTACAGTAGAGGCTGGAGTTACGCTATGCATCCGCTAGATGGAGCTGCACTAAAGGGAATGTCAACAAAACAGTCCGGCTCCGGTCGGCGAGGTGAGCCTTCAACGACTGGGCCGGGGCGTGGCCGGACGATGGTCACCTTCAACGTTCGCGCAGAGCATGTTCGTGGAGAACGTGGTGCTAAATGACCTGCAGACGACCTGATTCTAGATGGTCAGTAGGTAGATAGGTCAGTCAAACTTTATTAATAGATTACAAACCAGCATTCTGACAACTATCCCAGCATGCACCGAGCGCTTCTTCTTCTACGGGCGAAAATGAAGTCGGCGGCTGCTTACCGTAGTTGCTAGACCTGTTGTGGCTCAATATTGGTCCATATATAAGGCGCACTGTCGGCTTTTGAGGAAATTGAAGGTTTTTAGGTGCTCCTTGTAGTGCGGAAAATACAGTAACTCCTTATTTATATAAATATTTTGGCAATACTCTGTAAAATACCAGAATGTTCACATAAGTTTTATACTTTTGGCTGTCTGAGGATATGAATATTAAATCAGGTGTTATGATCAGTTACTCAGTATTTCAGTAGTTTACCAAATACTTTTTAAACTTGCTTAATTACACGTTTTTAAGGTATGCTACTCTGATTGGAGTACAATTTTGGGATACTCTAACTGACCTCTATGGATCACTTTTTAAAGACAAAAAACACCACCATAAAATAATGTCTGTCACTTCAGCGGACGTCCCACCTCATGAGAGTAGGGCGACATGTTGTGGTGGGCGTGGCAACCCTAGTCTTGGCTTGCGCGCGCTCAACCCGAACTGTCAAAATGCGACTATATCTCAGCCTTCAGTCCCTGACATCACGGCTGTACCACCGACAGAAAAGAGGGGATGTCAGTTTGGCGGCTGGGCTGATACAATTTACAATCAGTCTACAATTAACTCACATATTGTGAATAATGTTACCTACCTGCAACTAGTCCGGCTCCTTCGCTGGGCTGGCAGTTTTGGCGGGTCTGAATCGCTGCCAACAAAAATGTCCGGTTCATCTCCAAGACAAAATATGCGTCCAGTTTTTGGCTTTTCTTTCTTCTCTTTTTTCTATCCTTTTCAATTTGCCGCTGGTTTGCCATCTGTTGCCAAGTGACTGATGATGACATCACTGGGGCCACTAGGGGTCAGCGAGGAGTCACTGGGGGCACTTGGAGGCAACAAAGAATCACTGGGGGGCCCACTCACTGGGGCAGAAAACCCACTTACAGGGGCAGGTCATGCCCCCAGCCATGCCGCCTGTTGGCCAGGTGCCAGCCTGGCTGCTCGGAACCCCATGACCATGGAGAACATGGCTGGGGCTGAGGCTGGAACGAAGGCTGGAGCGGGAGTGATGGCCACTGGTGATGCGACCGCACCGGCTGCTGGATGCAGGCTAGCAGAGCGAGGCAGAGAGGCTGCTGCGGTTGCAGGAGGTGCAGAGTTCGCTGCAGCAGTGACTGAAGCTTTTAAAGTTTTAAAGCTTCCTCTGCTTTAACACACCTGATTTCAATTGATGGCTTTTGCTGAACTGCAGTCATCTGACTCAGATGATAAGAAAAACAAATTGAATTTATGGATACTGACATGACTCTTAAAACATATTAAATGCTATTTATGCATCTTGCTTAAGCTTTGGTGAGAAATCCTCACTTCAAATTCACTATACTGTACATGCCATTGTTTTTAAAAGGAATGAAACCAGAAACAATTTTAGGCCTGCCTCATTTCCATATAGAAGCAAATTTCTTGGTTGAATGAATTCTGTCAGCTCTTACTCTAAATCTGCCAGTGATTTGAATATTTTTAAATAAACTGGAGTTTATTACAGATCTTACTTTAAAGATCTATAATATATCTGTATAATAATTTGGTGCCCCTGGAGTAGAGGATTCTGGAGCATTGGCTTGTGAAGAATATTTATCATATTTTTAGAGAATCTCTTGCAGTGGTTATGATCAACAACTAAAAGAAAATATATCTTTTTCTGGGCTTCAATTCTGCTGCACACAATATTATGGGATTAATTGGCTTCTAATGGCTTATAGATTTTTCTTTTTCCTGTTTCTGTCTGACTCTATTACAGCTGCTGCACATATTGCACTAATGTTTGGCCTTCCAGCCCCTCAGAGCCATTTCAGTGCTTTTTGTGGAACTGGCTGTCAGTCCTTCCTGCAGCTCTGTTTGAGTCTATCTTGAGCTAGGCCATGAATGCTGGACAAATAGGGGTGCTAAGATATTTTTGTATTACTCTATTATTTTCCTTGTTAGATGAATATCTAAACCCCCTGAATTTATTGGTTTTAAATTAGGCAAAAGAGGGCATCACCATGAGACTGTGCCGTCTTTTTCTGTCCCATTCTTAATCCTCTGCCACATCATCACTCTGATCGAATGTCAAGTCAGATGCATGGCTTATCCTGCATTTTTTATTCATTTGTTGTTTCTTACCTCTACAAGCAGCCTCTTCTTTCCCTGAACAATGAGCCAGCAGCAGAAGGAATGAACATTTTCCCAGTAGAGGGCACTACACCACTAGGAAACAGAGCTGCTCTGCATCAGCCCCTAAGGCAACTTGTCTACTATACATTAAGGAAGCGTCCCCATTTTAGATGCAACTGTTGGTGATTATTTTGTCCTCCTACTCCCCCTCAGAGGCAGTCATGATTGCTGCAGAATTTTAATTTCCTACGACTTGGAGGTTCACAGGTGTCCAGAAAAGTGTCAGACATGAAGCTGCTCCTGTTGCCTCAATGAGACGTTTGCTGAAATGAAGCTACCTTTGGGTTGTCCTGTTTGTTTCTTTGTTAGCATTGGTCAACTTTATCAAGTTGAGCAAATGAGAAATGAAATAAAAACCATAAGATCGTGTTGCATTAAATATGTCAGAATGTTTTTTTTTTTTGCTTTAGTCCTTCCAGCAGAGCTAACTGAAATATACTGAAAACTAATATAAAGGCTGTTTGGATGTTTGTGTGTGTTTCATAATATCTTATTGTCTAAAAGAGGAATGAGCACACTGACTGTACTTAAAGACAGGGACATCTTCTTTCTCTACTGTCACATTTAGCTCAGTCTGAGAAGGCTGACTTAAGCGGCCAGTTGGGCTCAGGAGCAGCTTAAACGGACCCTGAGGAAATTGCTCTCATTTTTACTCTTGCTGTCATTTCTTCATAAACCTTCTCTCTCTCTCTCTCTCACTCACTCACTCACTCACTCACTCACTCACTCACTCACTCACACACACACACACCTACACACACACACACACACACCAGCCCAGTTCATTTGGTGCTGCAGAGCAACAGCTGTCTTAACTCATGCAGACACTGCTGTCAGGCGTGCCTTTGTGTTGCATGGATACCTACAGGTGGGAGATCCTGACTTTAGAACTGCTGGTAAAGGTGTGAATAGTTTCTTCTACATCGCTACAGAAAATGTGTCAGAGTTTTTGTCATTTTTGATTCTTGTTTAACAGACATTTGTCAAATGTGAGCTAATTTCAGAAGGATTACAAATTGTTACTTTAATAATTTTATGAACTCAGACAAAAATGACTGGCATAAAATCATAAAACAAAAGCAAGTGATAGAAACCTGAAGGAATATTAACCTAAGATTTTAATTTGGTTTTATGAATCAACAGTGCTTCCAAACCCCAGTATGAGCGTCTCCTCCCTTAGAGACAGCTTTTATGACTCATAACACCGCCTTACCCTCCATCGCTTAGTTTTTTTTCCACAATAGAAATATTAAATGTTTAGAACCTTTGCCCACATAGATGTCTTCATTTTGGTGGATGTGTGTTTGGTTTTTGTTATCTACGCCCGCTAGTCACAGCTGATGATGGTGTGTGTGTGCATGCATGTGTGTGTGTGTCAATGCATCTGGTTTCCCTCCATCCTCAGCGTATATTTTCTGTTTGATTGGAACGCGAAGAGCGGCGCCGTTTCCTGTCTTCCTACTCCACTCACCTCCTTTCTTTTAAACAAAATGTTCAGTGAGCTTGTTCTTCTGGCAAAAACAACACAACATCAATTAATCCCCCATTACTGGTGCTTTGTGTGTCAGTGTGTGTGTGTCAGTGTGTGTTAGAGGCTCAGATCTAATTATTGTGTGAATTTCCTCAGCATGGGGACGGCTCCGCCAGACTGCTGGTGGCTGGCGGCTTTCAGCAGAGGTACATCTTGGAGAGCTACATCGTTCCTTTTTTCATTTCCTCCTGTCCTCTCCCTCTCTCTGTCATCTCTCCCTTCATCCGCCTTACCCCACCTTTCCATCCTCATCTCTCTCCTCTTCCCACTTTGTCCGTTCTCCCACCCCCTGGCCATCTCTACCTCAGTATCCCTCTCTCACCTCTCTATCACTCTCTCACAGATGCTACATCACACCACACAGTCTCCCTCCTTCATTCTCTCCCTCTCTTCTATCCATCTGCTCTCTGCTCTCTCATTCGCTCCACCAACTCCTCGCCAGCTGTCAGTTCTTTTACCGTGGCGGAGCAACAACTGGCTTCTTCCGTGGTTGGTACAGAAGAGAGGGAGAGAGAGAGAGAGAGAGAGAAGGTAAAAGAAGAGAAGATCTTTTGTTCAGCATCCGTTCGCAGCAGCTCATCCCTCTGTGTGAGCAGCAGCTGCAGCATCAGGACCACCGCTCCGCTGCTGGATCCTTCGACTCCTTTCTCCTCTGGGAGAGCTTCCTGGAAATGGGAGGGGGAGGGTGATCGCAACCCCCCAGTTAGCTGTGGACCCTCAGGAAGGCATCTGCAGGAGGGGAGAAGGAATGAAGGGGGAGTGAATTTTAGAAGAGATCTATCTGGAGAGCTGGGGGAGCTGAGGGGAGGCAACACCCGGGTAGATGGGAGCAGAGACGAGGGTAAGAGGCCACGCCGGCACACTGGGGGCGAAACCTTTTCTCTTTCTGTTTCTCCACCACTTCAGTCTGACTTTGAAGGGTTGTTAGGGAATTACAGAGTTTCTTTTACTCTAATGAACTACTTTTCTTTGTCAAATATATTATTCTGAATGTTTTTACTTCAGACACATTTAGTAAAATGAGTAAATGGAGGATTGTGCAAAAGAAAGAGGGATTTTTTTTCTGGCTCATATTTACAACAACCTGTAGTGGTTTATTTCCTGTGTGTGTGCATGTGCGGGGGTGTGTGTGTGTCTGTGTGTGAGCTTGAATGAAGGAGAAGGCAAGAGAAAAGTCCAGGTGTTGATTTTAGCTGTTGCCTCTGCTCACAGAGTAATGTGATGCGTCTCAGGGGGGCTTCCTCTGAACAATCAATGATACTTGGGCTGGCCTGTGTGTGTGTGTGTGTGTGTGTGTGTGTGTGTGTGTGTGTGTGTGTGCAGTGATCTCTAGCTGAAGCCCTCGGGTTCCATCCCCCCACCTTGCAGATGGCCTGGGTTGGGCCCGGCTAACTGTCTAATGTCTGTGTGTGTAGGTGTATGCGTGTGTGTGTGTGTGTGTGTGTGTTTGGCTGTGGGTGGTAAATCCCAGCACTATGCAACCCGGGGGGTACTTAGTGTGTGTGAATGTGTGTTTTGAGGGTGGAGTGGGCCAGGAAAGCCAAAAAACAAAAACATTTTCTCATTTGGCTTTTTTGTTTATTTCCTATTTTGTGTCACTTTTTTTTCGACCTTTCTCACTTTATCTGTTTTTTCCCTCTCTTTGCCACCGCCCGACCCCGACCTGCCCCCTCATCCTGGGTCAGTGATTATGTTTCAGTTTGTCCATCCATTCCACTTCAGCCCCTTTGCTGCCAGAGAATTTTTAAAAGTTTATTTAACCCATTTAAAAGTTAAATTTCTGAAACAGAGTTTTTTTAAAACACTCATTTCAATTATTTCTACAAACTGAATCTCTCAGTGTAAAAAAATCTAATTTGGGACAGAGGAAACACACCAACAAGCTCATTCCTCCCACTAAACCATCCGTATAGTAATTGTAAATATTGATTTGGGACAACAAATCAATGGAATGATTTTGGATCAGCTCAGCTGGAGCATACACTCCGTATTCAGCTGGTTGGCTCAATTAGAATAGGATAGAATAAATTTGCTTGAACTTTTCATGCATTATTCATAACCTCACTGAGGCGTTTAAACTCATTGTTTTAATTTCAAAATAAAGATAGAGTGCAATGATAGTATTTATAACAAAATTTAGAGTCTTTTTATCATTGGAAATATTAAAGAAAACAATTGTTCATGAATTTTAAATAAGGAAGAATGTGCTTTCCTGTAAAATCCTCCAGCTCAATAGTAATTAGCCAGAGGGAAGCATGAGTGTAGATGGGTGAGCCACAAACAAAGAAAAAAAGTGTATAATCAAACAAATTAGTTCCCTGTATGCGCTTCGCCCTCCTTCCTGTGGCATAATCTTTGTGTTGATTTCTTCCATTGTGGTGCAGGGTGGGGAGGGAGGCTGGAGTTGCTGGTGTTATTAATGGAGAGTACAGAGCTATTGTCACACCACAGCAGCTCTCATCTGACCTTCCTAACCCTCCGTCATCCCTGCATGTGCATGCCCACCCCCACAGCCACACCATCTACCGCCACCTTCTTTCTCCATGAAGCCAATCCTTTTCATCAGATTTCATAACCCCAGACAGATCTGAGCAGCAGAAGCAAACCCTGATGGCGCCGCTGGATCAGGCCTTCCAGGAAGCAGGGGCCAAGCTGCACGGTCATGGCCCAGGTAGGAGGCTGGCCATGGGGTTCCAGGTTACGCCACACTCTCTTCATCCTCCTCCCACCCCTCTAAAGTCTGCACACAGAAGGAAAAAAAATCTAGTCAACTTTAGCGTTCAGGCACACATCGTTTTGTTCTTTTTCTGTTTTTCTTTTGAAACATGCCCCTGGCTCAGACTGTAAATGCCTCCGTTATGAATTTTCTCCTGTGCAGAGGAGCCATTGATGGAACCTTGCCTCACACTACAGCAAGGTGTCTTCAATCAATGCAACTGCCTTTTTCTATATCTACATGTGTCTGTTTGCCTCTGGAGCATGAAGGGGGGCTGCTGATGGTGGAGGCGGTGACCATGGTGGTGGTGATGATGATGATGATGATGATGATGCAAAGGCAGTGGCGCTGCTCACATGGTTTCTGGCTTATCTCCCTGTGTTTACTGAAAGACTCTCTTCGGTGACGGGTATTCTTGGGTGGATAATACGGATCACGTTGTTATTGCTTAAGAATACGCGTAGTTGAGGAGAGTCCCCTCTTCGCCAAACACCAGCAACACCCCAAAGCCCCAGACATCCACCCACCCCACCTCATCCTGCCTCACCTTCCAAACCCACTAAGACGTCAAGGTCTGTCAGGTTAGGTGAGCCGCAACCGCATACAGTACCTTTCAGAAAGAAAGGGAAAATAAACTGCAATGGTCTTTTCACCTTCATTTCCTGTCTGCTAGTTTCCGTATGAGGCTGAAAATGTGCTTAGGTTTGTCCCCCATACATTTGTCAGTGTGTCTGTGTCTCCATGGTGATGGACAGCATAATGCGCTTTGTGTGTGTCAGTCTGTGAAAACTGTTGCCTTGAGATCAATCTTGCAAAGCAAAAACCGGCTTTTTGATTCACGTTAGAGCAAACCATGGGTGTGTAGCTCTTTCTGCGTGAGCAAGGTCTCTTTCCAAAATGCATGGCAGCTTGTGCATGTATCTGCATGTCCAGATTTTCACAACAGTAGAACATGTAATCTTGGCCACGGCCACATAAAAAATGGGGAAAAACATTCTTCTCCTTACTGATTTTGATGGTGAGAGGCTCTTTTGGTCAAATTCTGGAACTACAACAATCATAAAGCTCTTGTGGTGGCTTTCTGGTCTGCCATGCAACAGGCAGTTAGTTTTTACTACAACCTTAAAAAGAACCAACATCCACATCCATGACATTTCACAATTTTTAACACTTGATTATACTGGTAGGTACTACAGCAGGGTTATGTTTGGAGTTCCACTTTGATCCAGTTCATTAAAGTATATATACAGAAAAAGACAATAAAAAAATCAATTCTAGGATTATTTTTTATTTTTTAAATCAGACAAGCTCAAATCAACTTTATTAGGGAGAAGACTACAGCAGTGAACTACTTACAAGAATGGATTTGTCTGGTGCTTCCCATTAAACCTTTCATTCAGTCATACTACACCCACATTCTGAACAGAACTGCAAAGAGAGGAGAAAAACAGAACAAAGCTAACAGTGATGAGTGGGTCCTTGCACTTAATTTGAATTTAATTTTGTGTAAAACAAAAAAGTAATAAAGAAGAGAGTATTCAAATACAAATATATCATTTTCAGACCGGGTGAGACCCTGTTTGGACAGCAGGCAGTGTCTAAAAGGACCTGCTGGTATTTCTAAAGGTTGTAGAGACATTTACAAATTGTCTGATTTTATTTCTTAGATCCCAATCAAATTGGACAAATGTCGGAATTGCGAGCCTTATGTCTTTCCACCAGTTAATTTCAGCATAGATCATTGGAAACTTTTCCCATTGCTTACTAAAAATCATGCTGATCTTCAGGCTCCTCTGTATCATCAGAAACACATTTTGCATTGCTTTGGCCTGGAGTGCCTCGGATAGTATATTTATTTAATTTTTGTTGTTGTTGTGGCACTTAACATAAAGCACAAAAACCATGTGTTGTCATGTGGATAAGAAAAGGGATCATTTTTACATAAACGTGACTTTCACTATAAACCTCCACATTAGCAGGAAACACAACAAGAATATCAGCCTCATCTTTTCAGTCAAATAGTTCAGTTTAAAGACAGTTTCCTAAAGTGGATTAATAAAGTTCTACAGCAACTGCAGGACATGGTATGAGTGACACGTTTAGGGCCCTTAGATGATCCTTTCTTCAATCCATCAAATGGATGGCTTGTTACCTCTGAAGATCCAATTGGCAGGCTGATGAAGAAACGTATTCACTTGATTCAGGTGTGCTGGAGCAAGGACTGGAAAAGTAGAATAGTGACTGAAGGAGTTCAGCTGGGCTCCTGATCTACAGGATCAGCTATAAAATACATGTTGTGCCATTTTATGAGCAGCAGCCAATAAAGTTTCAAAACCAGAACATGACCTGGATCTGGATTAAAATAAGTCAGTTTAATTTCAGGAAGTAAAATCCTATAAATTAGAAAAACCTCACTTCATTTGGACAGAATGATTTGAAGACGGTTGAGATGATTTGTGAAAATATGCCAAAGAAATTTTTTTTAAAACAATCAGTCTTCTGTTAGTAATAAGTAACAGTAATAAATATGTGTTTATGCTTAAGAATCTCCTGATGGTTTTATATAATCTAGATAATGACAATACATAAGTGTACATTAAAAAGTGTCACTCTCCCATGGGTTCAAATGAGCAGACTGATAACATGTAGGTATTATTGGGTGACATTCTGTTCGCTCTGGTTTCAGAGTGAAACCTCCGTTTATCTGAGAGCATGTAGTAAATGTTTTTGGGGCCGAGCTCAGCCAAGCTGTCTCCTGCTTTCCCTCTTTTCACCCCTTTTTCATGCAAATGACAACTCAAATGCCATTTAGCACAGCTCCATGTAATGCTGTTCAGCCCCTTTCTCACACTCACACACATGCGCACACACATACAGCTGAGAAAACAAAATGTCCACCATGAGCAGTCGACAGCTCAATTTATGCATTGAGGAGAGAGGTGTCTAGATAAACAATTGGGCCTGACTCATATGGTCTATAAGCAGCCTTTTCCGTGTTGTCGGGACGATGCAGCATGAATATGGATTCCCCTCTCCTCGTCTCACAGTGCATTCTCAACCCTAACACCCATGTAAAATCCATTTAAACACCTAATAGGATCAACTTGACTCATAGACCCATGCCCTCACATATGTCACCCCCCATGATCAAGCAAAGCAGATTTCTATACTGGAGTGTGTATTCTAGTGTAAATCATTTCATGGAAAGGTTCCGCAAAGCTGTGGAATATGGGATGAGTCTGCATCTGTGCCGACTTTTCCTTCAGAAATAATTCCCAGGGAGGGGCCGATCCTGCCGCTAACAACAAAGCCTGTCTGACATGCTTGTGGTTCTAATTACATAAATCATCCCTGTCATTACAGCTTTAAATTATTCAAACAGCACAATTATATGTTTAGCTCTGAGCTTTGCTTATAATTACTGTACATTTTTTTTCCCCTCAAGCGGAAAAAAACAGAGGTGTGTTAAACTTTCTGTGGGAGGTGATAAAAATGAAACAATTGAATAAATTGAAACAAAAAAAATTGAATCAAATAAAAAAGGCAGCAGAGATGTTTCCTGTGTTGTGTGTGTTGTCAGGAGTGATGTGGCGTGAACATCTTCACACTGTTTCCTGTGTGTTTGTATTGCTGTGAGTTTGTTTTCTACTGCTGCTGCTAACGGGCCTCCACTGACTGACGTCACTGCTGCTACGACAACCACGTCTTCCTCGTTCATGCTCTCACTCCCTGAGCAGCCGGCCTGGGCTGACCGCACAGGGATGAGACGGAGTCACATTAAAGTCAAACTGCAATAATAACACAGGCAGGAGGTTTCAACACACTAAGAACTGGACTGTGAATGACTGAAAACATGTGGGATTTTACAATAACACACACACACACACACCAAAATGCTTTGGATTAAAATGGATGTGTTATGAAGTGCTATGCTAGTGTCACTCTGAGTGCCAGGCTGTTTTTGAGTCGTCTCTGCTTGTTGCCAAACTGTTGTAAAGTGCTGCCATACTGTAAAATTCTCTGTTGATACATCATTTCAAGCACAATGGACAATTTCTCCCAGGTTCTGATAAATCAGCAAGTTTAGGAGTTGCTGATGGAGGCAGTGCTGTTTTTTCTCTTTGCTGGCAGAGAGCTGCTGTGGTTGTGTTTAAATACTGCTGGAGATGATAATGATTATGATGATTGTTATGAAGATAACCCAGGATGACTGCTGCATGGATTCTAATCATTTCAACCATATGTGGATGTTTTTGTCCCTTGTATCTCTGTCAAGAACATATGGCTGTAAATAAAAAAAAAATCTGAACAATTATTTTCCAAATGTGAAGCTTTCAATCACTAAGTGGGAAGAAATGACGGCTTAGTCACCTCTTCAAGCCCCTGTCAAACGTTTGCTCTTTATTATAGAAAACCTTTGGATCTTACTGTAGTGCCTGTCACCAAAAACCCCTTAAGCAAACCAAAAGCTAAAGGCAAGAACCCCGTTTCCATTTTTCACCAGGTTTGATTGGTAAAAACACAGGATGAGTATCAGGGTTAAGCTGTTAACACGCTCAAGAGTCTTACAGTTATTTCATACATTAAAAAAAAAATCTGTGATAAGATTTCAAACTTCACATGTGCTAAAATTAATTATGACTAATTACAATTTTTATATCAGATGTTCTGTTTTTATATCAGAATAATATATTTTTTATATTTGTATTTAGAAAAGTTTTCAATTCTTGTGTGGACATCCTCAATAAAATTTAATGAATTTTTCCCCTGTTTTTCTGATGTTCCCATTGGTTACTTTTTAAAGATTTCTTTCAGTCTGGCCCTCAAAGATTTCAGTTAAGTTAAATATTAACATATCTAAACATATATAAATAAATTTTGCTCCAAGAAATTAAAATGTTTGTAGGCTTTTCTGATTATTTGAGTTTAAATTACACTAAGAATTTTTTTTCTGCTTTGCCAGCAGATATTACAATCTCCTGTGAATTTAAAACAATTGCTGAATGTATTCTTTCAAAAAGAAATTATGATTTTCTCAGCTATATTAACTATATTAATTTGAAAATGCCAGAAAAAAAAAAAAAGAGATACGCCTCCCGGTTTTTTAATTTGCAATCAATAGAAGATCTGCTGTCAGAGGCTGTTATCAGGGAGCCTCAGATTACCGTATTACATCCTGTTGAAATGAGGCTCCAAACACCCGCAGCATCTTAATACATTTTATCTCACGTAATCCTGTTAAAATCACATTCATTAACATAACAGACAACAATTCACTAAGATTTTTTGGGGGTTGTACTTCACTATGTGTGTCATAAATGAAATGTTTGTCTAAACAAAGAAGTACTACAGCATATATAAAGAAAAAATAAAGAAAGATAGGAAACTGATGGTTCTTTATGCTGTCATAAAGTTCTTCTGATAGATTTTGAAAGCTAATTTTTTTCTCATTATTAATGTAACAAAGGTGGAGTTTAAAGGCTGACGGAGGCTTTGGAGCCAGTTTCAGGCCACTCATTACTTATTAAGAACACTATTAAGAGAAATTGACTGTAATGATGGGAAGGACAGAACCTAGGCTCATTCGGCAAATCTGCCACAGGAAATATTCAGCTTAATTAATTATGCATTGTTCTTCTTTTGTTTTTCTGACTGGGTTGTTTTGTAGGAGAACAAACCCAGAAACTTTTTTAAATAAGGAAGAGTAAAACAAATATTTTTGAAATGAAATTACAAAAAATGTCTGATCTTAATGCAAATGTATAAAAGTAAATGACTTTTTCTTCGTTTTAGGAGAGAATTATCTCACACTATTAAGTGATGTATTTTTTTTAACCCTTTCATGCATAGTGGTCACTAAAGTGGACAGCTTTCTAAAAGCCATTTTCTTGTTCTTCTTGTGGATTTTTATGTTATAAAAGCACACAGACCACTAAAGTAGACACTAATGCATCATAAAGTACATCATCAACTACTTGCCATCAGCTGCAAATGCAAGAAATTATTTTTGTTAAATCCAATATGGCCGACAGTCAAAAAAGCAAGCCAACCGACCCGGTCCCTCCGGCTACTGGAGGGTGAAAAAATTGCAGGTAAAAAAAATATTGTGACATCAGATAACCCATAAAGATCAAAACTATTGATGTATTTTTCAAATAACTTTGTATTTGGAGAAAATTACAATTGATCACCCAAAAAAATAAAAATAAAAATAAAAAATGTTCCTACTTTTTTTATGCCATACGAAAATCAAAAATAATTTTGAAAAAAATCTAGCCCATCATGCAGCCTCGCCACTTGCCCCCCTCACAGCAAGTTCCTCCAAAAGTTCAGAGAGGACCTGCCCATCAAACTCAGCTGACCCAGAACGCCACGACCCCCTCAGAGAGACGTTTAAAAAGAAAAAAAAAAAAACCCTGCGGTGAAGTAACCCAGCAATTTGAAAAAACACTAACCTTTCAGCATCGTGGTGGATGTCTTTGTTTAATTATTATATTTATTTATGAAAATAAGTTATTAGATAAAAGAAACAATCATTATCATAATTCATGCATGAAAGGATTAATCCAAAAGCTTCAGTCAGGAGTAAACGCTAGAATATTAAAAATTTGTTGAGCTTTTAAAACCATTCATATTTAGCTTTTTGTTGAATATGGTCATACTTTAGGGCAAAAAAGGAAAGGAAGTATTTTCTCTAACCTGTTTCTGGGATTTGGGGTTTAATAAATTTCCCTCCTCTGACGCTGAGCTTCATTGTTTTCTCTGTAAACCATTAAAAACACATCAGTGCTCCATGCAGGTTGGGAAATATTTTCCTTCATTACAGAACACACCGTTTTCATTTGACTTTTTCTGTTTTAATAAAGAAAAAAAGAGAACTAAGCAATTTTCCACATTTTACCTGGAAAGTTATTTAGCAGAAAACAGCAATTCAAACTGTAATCGAACATCCTTGTTCCTGGAAAAAGCTTGTCTTAACTCTAATGTTTTATTTCAGTAAGAAAAAATTGGGTGTTTCCATTCAACGTATTTAGAAACTGTTAACAAATGTGTTAACAGTTTCTAAATATGGAGATTTTTTAAATAATAATGGAGACATACTATTATAAAATTATGTGATTTTCAAGATAATTAAATAACTTTTACAACTGGCTTGAGTTTTTCTTGTACATTGTAGCCAAATGACATTGTATTAGTATCATAAAGGATTCTAAATTTAATTTAATCAATATAAGCAAATGGAGCTGAAAGTCTGTGACCTGGATCCATACTCCAAACACAACCCTGGTTAAATCATCTGGCCCAGTTAAAGTCACATTCTGCTTTCTAAGGTGAGGTATGTTAAGTCCAGTCAAATTTATTTAGCATGAACAAATAATAAATGATTTATACAAAAATTGTTCAACATTAAAAAGAGGCCAAATATTTCTGTTCATACTGATGAAATGTGAAAGTTCATTTTATTTTTATAAGAGTTAGAATGCTGTGATTAATTTGTGACATAAATAATTTTAAATCATATTTGTATTTGGCAAGTTAAAGATGATGTGATTTTTGAAATACTTTTATGCTTTTATTTTGATAAGAACCATCCGAATTCATCAAGTCCAAACAATGGTTGAGATAATCAATCTTCTTTCATAGATGCTAAATTCCCTTTAATTAAAAAACTGGTTTTATTTACAGTTTTCCTTGATGCAAAATGTTAATCAAAGATATTTTACACTGCTGTTGTGCTGCTGAATCATCTGTGTGTTGGTTTAATAAAGGCTAAGTGAGAAGAAGCTTCCCTGCACCCAAACTGCTCCTGTCTCCTCTCTGAAGCAGGATTAGACGTCTGGCTCCCTGCTTCCTTCCACCCTCACCTTACCTCCCAGCCCACTGCTCAAACACACGATGTGCTTTGACTATGCTATTAATCAGCTGGAAATCTGCTGCATTTCTGCTATCTCTGATGTTTGAGAAGATCAACATTCTTCTTTTTTGTCTTTTGATTTGTTATGTCTTCATCCCTTCTTCCCTGATGACACAACAGTTGGCCAAAAGGCAGCTTCCACCTTACAACTCATTTCTCCGATTTATTAAGGAGTACTGTGGGTGCTGGCCTTAATAAAGCCAACATGTATTTTTCATCTTCTTTTAGATTTGTTTTTAATGTCCAAATGGGAAGATGATGGCAACCTAACAGTATTGTACCTTTATTATTAGCAGGATAAGTGCCTCTGCTGTCAAATATGCTCGTTTAAACAAAAGCTGCTATGAAATGTATCCACATCAGCGCCTCCAAGATAGGGAGCTAAGCAATCTATTTAAAAAGCAATCTATTTCTCGCTGTTGTGGAGATTGCACAGATTGAATGGGGGAGTCCGATCCTCAGCGGACGGCCCTCTCCATCTCCCCTCCACTCTTCTTTCATCTCTAAGATCCTCTCCAACAACTCTGCTGTGGGCTGTTTGTACAGAGACGGAAAATGGAATATGACGAGCATTTCCTGCTTATAATTCATTCAATTAAAAAACAGAGTTAACCATCGATGAAAACTCCTCTTTCCCTGAAAGCCCCAAACTGCACTCAAAACATCCTGCTGCAACTACAGAAAACCTGTTCAAATGTTTCAGAGGAAAACATGACAGACGAATCTCAATTCCTTGAATCTGAACAACTCCCATGATGGGTCCCATGTAGATACTTAGGTCCAATCCAATCTAATCTAGCTTCATTTAGAAAACACTTTAAAACATCACACAGGACTAAAGAGCTGCACAGAAGAATAAATGAAGAACGAAGAAAATGAAAGCCTAAAAGCTGATATTAAGCATATTATCTTATAAATAATATAATATTCTTGGGTAAGGCCATCCGTGGAATAAAAACAGATAAAGCAACATAAATGGTGTCAAAAGCAAAGTGCTGTTTTCACAGTGGATTTAAAAAAGAAAAGAGAACATGCTGAACCAGAACGGAGTCTCAGTGGAGCCATTGTGTATATTCTGAACCTGATCTGTTTTTAGCTGTGAAAATAAAATGTACCAACAAGTATTGTTTTTGTTTTCAAATGAATTTATCATTAGAATAGTACCAAAACCGCAGATATTTAAAGAGTTCATGTTCACTTTGCAGAAGACGCAAGCTGCATGAATCTTCTGCCTCCAGCTGCCACTGGCTGCCTGGTGCTGTATGTGAGTGAGAAATCGTTTAAGTTTCAGATACAGATATGTAGATATCTAAAGAATGGCCTAGATCATATGTTTAGCTCTGTCTAGCCAGTTTGTCAGATATGCTGGAGTGTGGTTAAAGCTGAGCACTGTTTCCTGCAGCAGTTTCAGGAGCAGTTTTTTGTGTTTGTTTTACACCACACCATCAAATGAATCAACATTTTGACAACAAAATGTATCTAAATCAGCGTAGACTGCTGTTCTCATCCTCTGCGGTTCACACACAACAGCTGGGAGCTGCGGTCAACATTTGACACCATTAAGTTTTCTAAAGAAGATCCTTTGTGACTGTGTTTGGTGAAAGTGTAAAGAGAGATATGTGTATGACAATGAAGTTGAGGAGCAGGACAAGCTACACAGCTAGGGTTGCCACCTTTCAGAAATTAAAATAAGGAACACCCACCACGGAGTGTGTGATCCTATAGAGATAGACATTATTTTATGGCAGTGTTTCTTGTTTTTAAAAAGTGATCCATAGTGCAGTCGTTCATGCATAGAGGTCGGTTAGAGTATCCCAAAATTGTACTCCAATCAGAGTAGTATACTTTAAATATGTTTAATTAAGCAAGGGTAAAAAGTATTTGGTAAACTACTCAAGTACTCTGTAACTGATCACAATAGTTACCAAAACTATAAAAGTTATGTGAACATTCTGATATTTTATAGAGTATTACCAAAATATTTATATAAATAAGGTGTTAGGTTTGGAGGCTGGTTCTAGACCAGATTTACCACAGGGACCAGGATAGTCAGTGTTTTTCCATGGCAACACTTGAAAAAGAATGAAATAAACAAACAAACAAACAAAACAAAAACAACAACAACAAAAAAACAGAGCAATATTTCATCAGTTGATATATTAAGTGAGCCAAAGAGCCAGTTGCGTCTCCAGAGATAAAGGTTGCAGATCCCTGGCAGATCGAAAGTGTGATCCTATAGCTAAAAGTGCAGCACTAGAATTTTTAATTCATTGTTAAAGTAAAATTGTGAAGGTTAAAAAAAGTGATCCACCACTGAGTATCAACAAAACACATTTATTCAGTATAACTTCTTTGGTACCCTGTTGGTCCCCATCTAGAACCGCCCCTGGGCTGCAGGTCTGTGTCTGGTACATTAATGATACATTAAATGTACTGAACAATGAATTCATAAAATATATAAACATTTCAAAATAAAACCTACAGAAAGCCCAAACAGATCTTTTAAAGTAGGAAATATTTATGTATTTAGTGCTAATCTATTTGTATGACTTGTTCTTTAAATGACCATTTGTATTATTTTGGCTGACCATAGATATTATTATATATTAAATAAGCAAATAATCAAACCAATAAAATCACAATAAGAAACTTAATCACAGCAAAATGTTCTGCACCATATCAGTCTCAGGTTATGATTGAGGGATGAAGAAATGCTGATTTCTGGTTCTTTAGTTTTTGACGGGTCTGCAGTTCCTCTCCTGATCCATTTATACGGTAGCACACTGCGCCATGATGGACACATTTTTTTAATTGTCTTTATTCATCCTCACTATTATTCAGCCTGGGATTTGTGTCTTCCTTCTCACGTCTGTATCTTTACGAGAGGTTTTGCTTCTAAGAACGGTGGAGAATCTGCAGGGCCGGCCCAAGGCATAAGCAAACTAAGCAGCTGCTTAGGGCCGCAGGGCCACTAAGGGGCCCCATCAGTGGAGCTGAGTTTTTTTAATTTTTTTAATTTTTTTTAGTAATAACTTTTCTGTCATTATAATATCAAAAACACACAATTTCATTATGAAGTGATTTGTTTTTACAATAATATATATTAATTGTAGAAATCGTTATTTTACTGATAAAAATTAAAAAAAAATAAAAAATTGCTCTTGGGGCCCCCTGGTGGCCGCGGTAGGTACCGCACGCTTCGCCGGTAACATGAGCTGCCGTGCTATGTGTAGTGAGCATCCAAACGTCCAAAGCTCCGGTCAGAATTTAAGTAAGCAAAACAATGTCTCAAAAAAGGACTTATCCTTCAGGGAGGGAGAAAAGAAAGAGGAAGAATAAAAAAAGCCAAGATAAAGCTTTGTTTTAATGTGTCTTGGTAATGTAATGTAAAAGATTTGTAAAGCTGCTAATAGAAAATTAGCTTGATAGGGACCTGGAACAGTCCAGTTCAACAGCCAAACATTTATGCTAGGTAGGGTTGCCACCTTTCAGAAATCCAAAAGGGACGCCCTCCACAGTGCGTCGTCCTACTCTCACGGGGTGGGATGTCTGCTAAAGTGATAGACAATATTTTACGGCAGTGTTTTTTGTCTTTAAAAAGTGATCCATAGAGCAATTGTTCATGCATAGAGGTCAGTTAGAGTACCCAAACTGTACTCGAATCGGAGTAGTATACCTTTAAATATGTTTAATTAAGCAAGTATAAAAATTATTTGGTAAACTACTGAGTAACTGATCATAACACCTGATTTAATATTCAAAATATGTCCTCAGACAACTAAAA
>NW_006801115.1:0-762 GCF_000485575.1 Poecilia formosa | reverse complement strand
CGGTCCGTAGCGTTCTGGGGTCCTTTAGCTCCCGCAACGAGAATTTAGCTGACCTTAATATTTCCTGTGTTTTATTTTGGTCATTATTGTTTCACTTAGTGTTGATATGTGTGTGATAGGCGTGTCTATCGGACATTTATAGAAATATGGAACAAATCGCGTTGGTTCCATATTGGTTCAATATGGGATGCAACATTTAGAGGCCAAATATGGGACAATTCTGTATTTTACAGGACAGGTGGCAACACTAATGATAGGGTCTTTGTGTTTGTGTTGAGTTTAAACTTTAAATGAGTTGATTCTCATGGTTGATTCTGTATATTTCTGAGGTATTTTTGGCTTCAAAACACAGTGTTTGATAATAATTAAAACTTCTCAATGTTTGACATTGTCTAGCAAAATGTTTTTTCGTCAGGCTCTATAGCTGCTACATCGATTAGCTGCTCTATGCTGTAGTTGGGGATTTGTTTGCTGCTGGTTATAATCATTTTGTGGCTAAAACAAACATTTTTACATCAACTTCTAAGTTATGGTAAACTTCTGTTAAAATTATTTGAAGACTCAGAATCAGTCCATCCACATTCTCAGGGGAGAAAGACTAATAAATTAAATTTTTAGCTATTGGAGTAACGCTTAAGAGAAATTTATTTAATCAAAAAATGTCACGAATATGTGTGTAGGTGTAACCCAGGTTAAAATAGCCTCTTCATAAAAATAATAGTAAATTAGATAAATAGGAAATAAATGAAAAGGAAAAAAAAT
>NW_006801114.1:12934-21872 GCF_000485575.1 Poecilia formosa | reverse complement strand
GTGGAACAAGTGGTCACGTCCTGACGACAGCCTGAAGTTAACGGGGGGAACAACGGAGAACAGTGAATATCATAGAGCGCGATTGATTAACACCCTACCCTACACTACAGTAAGATGTCTAACATTGACCTGAGCAGACCATAACTCGAGCCTTTCTATTTTGATCTACGTTAAACGGGAGGAGGACGGCTTTGTGCTGAGCGGGAGAGCTTCTTAAAAACTTTAAGGATGCCGGTGGTGCCCCTTATGGCTCTCACAGTAAATAGTTTGGCCAAGGCTTTCTTGCGGGACCTGGGAAGTCCCATCTCATTCAGAACCTCCGCGTTCCCTGCATGCCACTTCCCACGCGCCCCCATCACGAAGCCGAAGGTCTTCACACCAGACAAGCCCAGGGTGTTACAAATTGGCCGGGAGAATTTGTCGTACTTGTTAACCTTGAACTCAGCTCTGCGCCTAAGAGTCCCTGGTTTGGCTTCGTAGCAGACCGCCACATCCACCACAAGACCTCTGCCATTCTTGGTCAGGATAAGGTCGGGCACTGCCGTCCCCCAAAGAGGACAGGTAATCCTTTTTTCCCTCGTGACCTCCCATCCAAGTGCGCGGCCAATGATGGACAGCAACCTACAGATGTTGTTGTGGTTGGCCATTCGGTTCTTCTTAAATGCTCTACACTGACTGACAACGTGGATGATGCCTTCCCACCCCCTGCCACAAGCCCTGCAGGTCGTGTTCATCCTCCTCCCTCTGCTGAGTGTGGTAAGGGTCCTGACTGTGCTCGATCGAAGCTGGAGAGCCAGAATGTAATCGGACTCGTGGAGTCCCCAGGGAACACCCAGCCAGTGGTTACTAATTGGGTCCCTGGCGAACGTGGCGAGACCCCGACCCTGACAACGGAGTCCACACCAACGTTCGAATTCAGAGACTCTCCATCTTTTTCCGATCACGGCCGGGTCGGTGGTGGCAAGACTTGCCTGAAGGCTTCCTTCCGCTTCGACCCCGGTAGCTACCTTCCACCTTTTGGCGATTTCCACCTTGGGAAGCAGTGCAGGGGCCAGAACTTTGCATTTGGCATCCTTGGCCTGAATCGTCCTGCACCATCTTTTGACCTGGCTGATGGCGATTTGCTTTTCAAGCCTAGGCAGCCCCAGCCCTCCATCTACCCTGGAGCTGTAGAAGAGGCCGTCAGCAGTGGATGGACTCAGGTGAAGCCAGGCTTTGACCGCGTTCCTGATTTCACGGTCGACTTTCCTCAGGACCGCCGTACCGACCAGGCTCATGTCGGCCCCATACACCACCCTCGGGATGCCATAGGTTATCAGCATTTTGACTTTCTGGGTGGGCTTGAGGGGGGCCTTGCTGATCTTCCTGAGCAAGGGCAAGATCTCCTTCAGGGGGTCAGAGGGCAGAATTCCCCTCTTCGGACTCACCTCCACCCCCAAGTACCGGTAAGACTGGGTCTCACCGATCCAGGGGATGGGAGATGAGTGGATCATCCAGTCTGCACAGTGGTTGACTGTCGTGTTCCGGTTGGAGGTCCTAAGGAAAAAACCACCACACTTTTTGATTTTAACGTCCAGGCCTGTTAGCTCCAGGAACCTCTCGAGAATCTTGAGATTGACGGCCATACCAGCCCAGGACCCGCTGAGGAGGACCAGGTCGTCAGCGTATGCGAGAGCTGTGATCCTCTGGCCAGATAGGGTGAACCCCGAACCCCTCAAGTCCAGGAATGTGAGAAGGGGGTCCAAGCAGAGGTTGAATAGCAGGGGGGACATTGGGTCACCCTGCTTGACTCCCACCTTCAGCTGGATTGCCCGTGTTCTACCCCTCTTGGTGACCACCCTGGAGCTGGTTTGACTGTATGCATCGCTGATGAGGTCGCAGATGCCTGAGTCAACCTTTCTCCTCACCAACACCTCCCTGATGAGTTTGTGTGAAACCGAGTCGAAAGCGCGCGCCAGATCGATGAAAACCACGGCCAGGGGCTCCTTCTGGCGCACTGCTCTCCTTATCACACCGTCCAACAACATCAGGTTGGTGCTGCAACCAACACCCCTGGTGAAGCCCTTTTGCGAGGGGTGGGTGGGGCAAGCCTCACTCAGCCTGGCGCACAGGATCTTGGAAAAGAGCCTCAGGATGGAAGAGCTCAGAGTGATGGGTCTCCAGTTGTCGACTACCTTCAGCTCCGCCTGGTTTGAGCTCTTTGGGACAAGCGTTGTGCGGCTATTCTTAAGGAGCTTGGGGAGCTTACTGTTGTACAGGATGGTGTTGTACAGGCTAGCCAGCAGTTTTCCGTCCTTGTCCCATCTTAACAGGTGGGGCTTACTGATGCCATCCGGACCAGGCGCGCTCTTACCTTTGGATCCTCTGAGGGCTGACATGACCTCATTGGGGGTGACTGCCATCAGCAAGGGTTCATTGTCTGCCTCAGGTAAGGCACCAAACACACCCAGCTCCATATACCTGTCATCCTTCTCCCAAATTTCACTATACGCTTTCTCTATTGCTCTCAAGGGGATATTACACGAAGTGGCTTCTTTGCCATCCAGAATTAGGGAGGCTGCAGCTGCCATGTTGTTAGTGTACAGGTTCTGGATGGTCCTGAAGCTACACCTCGTTTTCACCCTAGCCACACCAAATCCACGAGGTTTCCACGGCTTCCTTCCGTATATTTTATTGGAGCGCCTCATCTGTTTTATGTAGCCTGAAAGGGTCCTATTGACCAGGGCTGGGGAAGACCTGAGGGGGTGGAGACCCCCAGGGGGGATTTCTTCATCTCTAATTGTCCTCTCCAACCAGCTCTTTAAGGATCCCACTGGCCGCGGGCCCACCTTGTCCTTGGGTGGAGGGAGGGGGGAGAAAAGGCCCTCGAAGCCACTATTAGGGTCCTCGTCTGGTTCTACTAGCCGTGGTACATAGCCGGCGCTCCCGTGTTTTTTAGCATGCATGGAGAGGCCTCTTTTAGTCGAAAAGCTAGAGGAACAGGTTCCACACACGTAGGAGTGGATGGATGTAGGGCGGACCCTAGTGCCGGTGCCGCATTTGGCCGCGTGACAGGCAGCACTCAGCAGGCCTGGCTTCAAGCTGTTACATTTTAGACAAAACCAGTTAACCTTCCTCGCCTGGTGTTTCTTGATGAAGTGGGCGAAGCCAACTTTAGCCGTCTTGAGGGGAGCGCGGCAGAGAGGACAGGGCATTTCTCTCCAGGGAGCTCCCAACCCTACTGTTACCGTTACGGGGAGTTTGGAGCCAGAGCCGAGAGTACTCATCCAGTCCTTGTCAGGGCATAGAAACGTAACGTTGCCCGCTGACCGGGGGGCCAAGGAGGGAGCAGGCCCTGTTGATGGGTTGCTGGCTGGATTCGCCATCAGGAGCGGGGCGCAGACAGGAATACTCACTCTCAGAACTACAGGGCGAATGAGGGGACGTTAACCCCTCGTACAGCCGGGCGGGACGTGGATTTCCTCTTCCACGAGCCCTGGAGAGCTGGAAGGGCGCTCAGGTTACCGAGCTGTGGGAAGCAGAGAGGCCTACCCAATCAGTCGACGTAGTGATAGTGGTGGAGTGAGGGTGAACCAGCAAAATCGTGTGGAGGGACCACCAGGATGGTGGCCCGTGTGAAATGACGCACGAAGCTGTCGAACAAAGCAAGAGAGAAAGGTCTCAGTGTTTCCACAGGACCTCGACCTCTATCTACGGCTGCTCAGTGCTCGACTGGTAAGAACCAGTTGCTCAGCCTGAATAAGTGTTCCGTTGCCGTGGTAACTGGGTGTTGCCGGGCAGAGTGAGTTAGGGCAGATTAGACCACCTTGTGTGAAACCCCATACGTTCTGAAGGGAGAAGAGACCACAGTATCATTATTTCCCAACGGGGTTGTTAAAGAGAGATAAATAAATAAATAGAAAAATAAATAAACTGTTTGAGGCGCGCTGGGGTTAGGTTGCCATACCGGGTACTCGTATAATAGGTGTCTACAAATCGATCACAGGGACTATGGCGCAGAGGGAAAAGCGACGTGAGCTAAGCTCAGAGACACCCATGGCTTGAGGGAGACACCGTAACAGGACCTTAGTAGGTTCGGCCCCATCACCATGTTCAAAGTATTTAGTAGGAAGACACTGGCCTTCGATAAATATGAGAGGACATGTTAACCGGACAGGCATGAGGAGCGGGTTTGCGATAGTTATACCAACCTATTACTCAAATTTAAGTGCAGGTTGGATTAGAGCGGATATCTGTTCATTACAACCTGACAGGTCATACCAAGCGTGACTGGTTACATAACTACTGAGTCTTAGAGTAAAATGAGGTTATGGGGGTAACCTAGAACACCTCTAACTAGATTGATTGTCAGTAGGGGAAAAATTGTCAGTGGTGGGTTTATTTCCATGGCTCTATGTTGGTAAAGTGTTTAACTTGCGGACGTGTGTCTTGTCATGCCCTTAAATTGTTTAGGTGTGGTTAAATATTGGTGTGGTTATAAAGTGTTCTTTACAGAGACTATCTATTCCCGTCACATGTTATACATAACCACTGTGCTCGTTTTATGATAGTTATTTAGATTAGATAAAAGGCTTACATGAGCTTTAATTCTTCAATGAAATCGTCGGACTCTTTTATATAATGGTTGTATAATTTTCAATTTAGTGATTTGACGCAAAATTTGAGCAAAAATAGATTTGTTGAATCATGTTCGTGTTACGGCGATGAAATAATTTACAGTAAATAATAAAATTTGTTGTTAATGACTACTCTCTGTTGGTACCTACTCCATAGTGAAAAGTTTGTGGTCTCATGTTCCTTAAACAGGTGGTGTTGCAGTGAAGAATTATTTATATCTTCAAGCTGGGTTAGTATGTCTAAGAGTACCCCTTGTAAAGAGATAATAATTGTGTTTACCTACATTGGAAGGATTGACCTGTATCCTGGCTTACTCGTTGTGAGGGTCATGTGGCAGAGCCATAGCGAAACGTCAGTCACCAACCTGTCTTGAGGTTTTAATTCCTTTCCAATGTGGAGTGTTGTGAATAAAATCTGAGTTGTTATCTCTACTATTGAACATTTAAAGTTCCTATATTGTAGTGAATATAAGTTCAGGGTTAGGGAAGAAACAATTAACGGGTCGTACCATTGTGTTCTCTAGATGGTTTCCACGCCAACCGTCGCGGATTCCAAGAGGAGGTGTGAAGCTTTGATTATGTGTTTAGTAAGTGTATTTAAGTACAAGTAATATGTTCCTGAAAAGTAACGTGTTTGGGGTACCCGGACTCCCTAAACAATCCAGAATTGTATTTACAGGTATTTGGCTGTTTTGTGCAACACGAGGCATTACAAGTGGAAATACCACTTCCAGATGCTGAAATGATGCTGTATGTTGTTGAACAGGCTAGAGCACGGTGATTAGAGAGAGCCCGATCAGTCAGCCATGCTCTATTGTGGGAAGCAGGTAAGTGGCGATGTGTTGCTTTTAGTGAGAATATTTATTTAATTAACAGTTCTCATTGTGTGGATTAAGCAGCCCTGTCAAGACACTCTGTCAAGGACTGATGTTCGGTCTGGCCTCAACAAAGAGTGGCTGGACTAAGGGAACGGCTACCGCTAGAGAGCGTAGCCCAAGGGTAGAGCAGTGACCCCGAACCCAACAAGCAGCTAAGGTCGACAGGGAGACCATCATGCGGAAAGTAATATGACCAATTGGCTAAATAAGTCTTTATTGACATCCTCTGAATTCCCTTAAACTTAATCTTACAGTCTGAGAGTTGATTCCAGATTATAAACTTGAGCCTTTTATGAAACGGATAGGTCCGATACAAACTAAGTATTGTAAAAGAGCCGAGTCAGTAGACTGGCTAGGAGGCGGATGTCAATGCTGTTCGTAATCCAGCAGGATTTTCCCTCAGTTCTTGTTCCAGGCTCGCCAGTTAACACCCGGTCAGAGTTACTTATGAGTTAAGTTCACATAAGTTCTATCAACTAGTAGAGGTAATGAATTTCCTGCTAACATAAAGCTATAAGAGAGACCTGCTAAGAACAGGTATGAGGTTAAAAGGACCAGCCAAGTGCATCGGACTACATCACGCTGGAAGTCATAGCTCCACGGTAACAACAACAAAGCCGTCTTTAAAATTGATAACACAGACGGCATCGAGACCCGACAACAGAGTCGGGCGACAGCAGGAGCAATATGGTCGTATGAGTTGTTGTGGTGTCCTGCAAGCTCTGCACCAATCCTAGGTTTCTGTTAATAGCAAGGATCATGGCCAGACAGGAGGAGAATCATGCAACAAGAGGGGTGACCTCTTATAGAGAGGGGGAGGAGGGGGGGGCCACCGGCCTCCAGCAAACAAAAGCAGCCCAGAGTGTTCCTTACCGAGCGTTAAAGGTTATGGGAATAAGTCTAAACATTGAGTAATTAGATAATAACCTAGAGCAAATATTCGATCCCTAACGATAGCTTGTGATTGAACCAATAATTGATATTGGGTATCCAGTGGTTGATGTGGCCAGACCACAAGGACATTTACACCCACTCTTGTACCCGTGGAAGCAGTTACAGGTGAGGGAGGCAACCACAACACAGTTTCAAAAAATTAAATAATGGGTTATTCTAGGTTCCTTACCAGGAAGTTATTGGTGATTGTGAAGCAGCTATGAAGTCTGGCTCTGAGGGGAGAGAGTGGAAAAGGTTTCGTAGGCTCCTTGTAGCCGGAACTAGAACTACATCCTTGAGATTAGCCCAGGTCTCTGAAGCCAAAATGGTTCAGTAACAAGTGCAGGTTGTAAGAAAGAGAAAGAGAGACCATTAACAGGAAAGCTCCGTTAAGTTAGCTGACTGCAGGATGCCCAATCTGAATGGATCACGGGGGAGAGAAGGGGGGGGACCTCAGGAGGCGGAGGTCGTAGGAAAACAGGCTAACCTTACTCACGCCCACCTTAACCGAATGTCCTCAATGTTCCCGTCTGTAGTGGTACTCCGGAGTTAGAGGATCCTCCAGACCCATTGGATGGAGAGCTGGGAGCGTCAACCCCCTCCTCACAGGGGGGAGTAGAGGGAAAGAGGGAATAAAGGGGGAGGAAAGCTGTGCAGCAACAGGCACGATCGGTTGGAAAGCGTGTAGACTGAGTTAAATAGAGTATCTAGCATCTAGAGCCCAACTGTAACCCCCACCACAGTATCTCTAATTGACAAGCATTTGACCCTGACTCCCATACTGAGATAGTAAAGACGAATAGAGATCAGATTTGTTGCCTATGGAATTTGACGTTTATTGGGGTGAGGACTCTCATGACTGGCAGGAAAATAGAAGTAAATACAGAGAGTTCGTTGCTAAGCATTCTAGCTAGATGGAAACCCCTAAGACAGGTGTCTAGCTCATCCTGAGAAAACACCCCATCAGTAAACAAGTCATGACCGCACCACACGGCCCTACTGAACCACAGCCGGAGGAATTGGTGGAAGACCCCTGAAAGGTCCAATATGGATGTGAGTTGTGATTCTAGTATGCACAGCATTGCGAATGTTTAATCATCTGTGGGGATATAGATATTTTAAAGTTTTAATTAGGCTAGATGGAATCCTAGTACATCGCCGGTCCAAAAACACTTACTTTTGGAAGCTAAGATCTCCACCGGGGTAGAAATCATTGTGGATTTCTGGCCTATTGCCTCCAGATAGGCCAAGAAGGAAAACAGGCTAACTGGAGGGCAGGAGGGAACCATGCTTGACCCTCAGAGAACCCGCAGAAGGATGCGGGGGAGCAATTTCAAATGTGGCTGCGTCAACCAGCATAAGCAGGTGAGGTCCCTGGGCTCCTGGGGTCATATGAATTAGAAGAGCAATACGTTCTCTAATGTAGTTGGAAGTTACTGCAAATGTGGGCCAGAGAGTTGGCCTACTGAATGACGTGGCTTCTGATGCCCGATGAAGAGAGTAAAGTAAAAAGTTGAGCCTGGAGGGTGAGACCGTAGCACAGCTGGTACGCTGTGTTGAGGAAAATGTCATTCATTATTTATCATTGTTACTATTCTTATAGTTGCTCAGTGTTTCCACTTTGCTGCGTTCAAGTCTGCCCTGAAACAATTACACAAAATGTCCAAGGATGCTTACTGACTGGTTGCTACCGACCTTTGGTATGTTTGAGGGCGCAGGAAAAAAGGATTACATGTTGAATTCATTTATTTGATCATATAACGTAACGTATTGTAATTCACCAGGCCACTGGAAACGCAATGGGATACACTCCTGGTTCTGTATTGGAGCAGATGTAAATGCGAAACAAAGTCAGTATAGTAATACTACTTACATAAAAGGTTAGAGGTCTCTAATATCCCATGTACTTGAACTCAAACCTACTCATACAGCATCGGTTACTTGATTGGTGGAGGAAGCCACGCCCGCAGCTGCGCAGGCGCAGACCTCTGGGAGTAGAGAGGAAGATGGCGGCTTGTAAACATTATCGCTAACAGGTTAAGCTAACGCTGCATATCATCGAGCCCACGGTCAACGCCCCACTCTGAGTCAACCGAGTAACACAGGAGGCATGGACTGTAAATACTGGAGTCCTCTCTAAGTTATTTCCAAGGAACTACACTCATAGTCAGCCTGAGGAGAGAAATGGCGAAGAGTGGGCGGACCAGGGCCAGTAAACACCGCTGCAAGCAAGCAAACCCAGTCCCACCATCGCCCCCACCCCTCACAGGAAGCACGCGAAGGTAATAAACAAATAACACGGGAACCCTGAGGGACCCGGTAGTGTTACCCAAAAGCTACCACTATGAACCTGAACGGAAGGCAAGATCTGATCTCAGATGCCGAAGCCGCGCTGCTGCTAACCGTGATGCTAGCTGAGCTTCATCATGCTACGGAAGCTGAAACCCGAGCCGCAAACTCCCCATGATGCCATCAGAGTTTCTTATAAGCTTAATCTTGCAATCTGGGAGT
>NW_006801114.1:2560-11934 GCF_000485575.1 Poecilia formosa | reverse complement strand
CCATGCTCTGGGGCTGTGTACTTTATGCTTTAACATGAAACAGTAGGTGTTGAAAACATGCTATTGGAGAAGAAACCCTGATTTGATTTAGTCTTAGGTATGGTGGTTCAGTATGAGACATTGTATACTGGACAATGCCAGGGGATATGTAAATCAGAAATTATTTATTTATTTATAATCGACTCAGCCTCAGCATGAGGCGCAAAGCGGGATCAAACTTGATTCCATGCTTCATAACATTGGAGGACTGATTGGTTCCACCTTTAAACCTCTGTCATTCCAGAAGCCAAAAGTCTGCCCCGTTCGGGCCACTGTATTCGAAAGGGGACACCTGAAGACCACCGGAGAGGGGGGGAAGAAATCCGGAGAGACGGTATGAAGAACCACAGTGTGGAAATATGGCTGATGTAAATTCTCAACCTAGGTATTCGAAACTGCTGGGAAAGGAGAAGATTTCCCTGGTATTAAGTCATTAAAATCAAAAATAGCTATAACCAGTATTATGAGTTGTATGGGGAACAGGTTACATGCGATTAACAATTTACACGTTTGGATAATAAAACCTTATTTATGACAGCGTTAGAGAGACTTGACTCCCGCGACCTGGCGGCAGAGTTAGATGTTAGGTTTGACATAAACCGCTGCCACGGGCCACCTAGATTCAGGATATAATGGTCAGGTATACAATGCCCACGACGGCAGATAGTTAAATGACAGTAAAGCCCTGAACTGAGGAGTCGGAGAGCTCCATAATGTCATATTTTGGTCCTCAGACTCTACAGCTCAAAGAGGCCATAGTAGTCCTAGATGGACACACCGGGACAGAGACTGAATCAGACTGTAGGAGGTAGTTGGTTCTTATACCACATAATCAGATCAGCTGTGTTTGTACGGATTCGGTGGGCTGATCAGAAGGCTATTTTATTTATATAAGAGGGCAATCATTTTGTTACTTATAGTACTGGTATTATGTCAGCAGTTCTGATTTCATTGATGTGAGATTAAACACATAGGAAAAGTTTCTATATTGCTAATCATTCTGCTTTCTTTCCCGGAGGGCACCCCTTGAGAAGAGCAGAGACAGCAGCTCATCACCGAACGCTCTGCCTTGACTACTTCAATGCTACAAAACCACCGCCGTGGAGCTTTCCAATTTGTCCTGTCTGATCCTGGGTCAAGGACCAAACAAGCCAGTGTGAGATAGACTATGTTATTAGTAAGTGGTAATCTTGCATTGTGACTGTATGATGAAGTGCCTGTACCCCACCCTTAGAGTTTCAGTGCTCTCCGTGGTTAGGGATCCTAAATGCAATAAAAAGAGGGGGGCAGACAAATGTGCCTCAGGGCGGCGGGAGATTTATAACTGAAAGCACATCTATGTCTGTACACCTCGCAAGATGAGAATCAAACCTTCTCCTGTCCTCTTATGTTGCTTGCTGTGTTCAATAAGTGTCAATTTAGACAAATACGTAGGTAATCCAAATGATGGATGCAGACCAAACCGCTGGCAAAGATGGAAGACGGAGCTGGTGGGCCCGACTGACAGCAATACTCCAACCCTGCTGGACCACCGGTGACTGGGGGTCAAAGTTGAGGAAGTCACACAAGAGGTTCTGCCTGAATTGTGGAGAGAGAATGATCAGGACAGCTCCATACTGCAATTCAAAAGGCGGCAGAGGCGTGCGACGCTGCTTATGACATAAAAGCATAATTGTGAACATAAGAGCATGTGAAGTGGTTGAGAAGCAACAGGATGTATTGTAGTGTCTCAGTACTAGAAGACGTGCTTGGTCCATTTTGAGTGCTTGTTATCCTCTTGGGTGTGTCGCAGCATCAGCCATCCTAAGATCCACTAAGAAGGAGGAGGGGCCCGTCAGACCCGGATCCCCTGCAGAAAGAGTTATGCTTGCTGGGGCAAGATTGCCAGAGAACTGGTCAGGAGTGTGGACCCTGGCTCATGAGTAGGCAGCAGGCAGATGTTTTAGAGGAACACTGAGAGTTTGAGACACTGAAAGCTTAAGATATTCGAAACTGTACTGCCACTCCTCAATGCATCACAATTAAATGTATGTATATTTTCGTGCGTTAAAGGATTAACTTGTCTCATGGCTCATCTCTACTGTATTAATCATATAGTAACCGAGCAGGTTTCTTAAATTAAATAGAGTATCTAGCATTAGGTGCACTGATGTTAGCCCCCAGCCTAGCATTCTGTATTAACCAGTACTTGTTTTAACACATTGACGAAGTGGTGAGGACGAATACAGGTCAAATCAGTTACTCACGGAGTTTAAAGAGTTTATTGGGGTGAAGACTCCCCTAACTGGTAGAAAATAAGAATGAGTTAAAGAATGCGTTTAAGCATCTTAAATAGGTAGAAATTGACAAAAATAGGTGTTTAGTGTATCATGGAAAACACCTTATTTGTTGACAAGTCACGGACGCACCATATGACATGATAGAACCACAGCCAAAATTATATTGATGGAAAACCCCTGATGAGGTTTAAAGTGGATATGGAATTATGGTATCTGTATGTACAACATTGCACATGTTTATTGATTGTGATGGATAAGTATTGAAGTTTAAATTGGTTTAGTGGGAATCCTAATACATAAATGATCCACCACCACTAACCCCTGCAGAAGCGAGGATCTCCGCAGGGGTAGAGATCATTTTGGATTTCTAGCATATTTATCTCCTGGTAAACCAAAAAGGAAAACAGGTTGACAGGCGGGTAGGAGAGGTCCATAGCTGGGCCCTGGAGAGCCAGCATAAGGATGCGGGGGAGCATCGTGGATATGGCCGTGTAAACGAACAGCGAAAACTGAGGTCACTGGGCTTATGGAGTAGTATGGACTAAAGAGTAATCTTTTATTCTAATCTAGTTGGAGGACACTGCAAATGTAGGCTAGAAAGGGGGGTGTCAGTCATTATTCACCATTATTATTGTTTAATTATCACTCATTGTTTCCACTTTGTCTGCATTCGGGTCGGCCCGGAGACGAGCCGCATAGAATGGCAGAAGTGATTCTGATTGGTTGCTTTCGACATGTGACACATTTGAGGACATAGGAAAAAAGGATTTCTTGTTATGTTCATTCATTTTGATCATGAAACGTAACGAATTGCAGTTCACAAAGCTACCAGTAATATTACAGGACATATGTCAGATTTTGTTTCAGAGTAAATGCAAAACAAGTCGGTGTAATAATACTACTATTATAAGTTAGAAGTCTCTAATGTCCCATGGACTTGAACTTAGTCCTTCTCCTACGGCCTATGATACGTTGAGTGGAGGAGGAGTTTGTGCCCGCTACGGAGCATGCGCAGACTTCCGAGGGCTGAGAAGATGGCGGCTTGTAAACATTGTCGCTAGCGGGTGAAGCTAACACTACCTAACACCAAGTCCATAGTTTCCGCCCTACTCCGGATAAACCCAATAACACCGGAGGTACAGATTATAAATAGATGCATCTATCTAGGTTATTTGCATGGAACTGATCTTGTAATCAGCCTGAGGAGCGAATTAAGGCGACGAGGGAGCGGACAGGACCAGTACACACCGCTGCCGGGAGCGAGCATGGTCCCACCAACACACCCGACCCCCACAGGAACCACGCAAAGGTAATAAAGCGAAGTAACACGGGAACCCAATGGATCCGGTCGTATTACTAAACGCTACCACTTTGAACCTGAACGGTTGGCCAAACCGGATCTCTGATACAAAAGCTGCGCAGCTGCTTAGCCATGATGCTATGTGTGTTCCATCATGCAACGAAAGCTAACACCTGAGGCGCAACCTCCCCCTGGTGCTGTCTGAGTTTCCATAAGCTTAAAATTGCAATCCAGGAGCACATTCCGTGGATTATAAACCCGGGCCTTTAATGCTGAGGGTGAATCATAATCAAACTGATTATTAAAAGTGAATAAAGTTGATTAAGCTGGACTTAGAAGTGGGCGTTAGTGCTGTTCTTGTTCTAGTGGGATTACCCCTCAATTCTGGCTCAAAGATCTACCGGTTAACACCTCATCTAAATTACTTACACTAAACTCACATGTGCTTCATCAACTGGTGGAGATAATGGGTTCTCTGAAAACAGAAAGCCATCAGAGAGATCTGACGAGGAAGGTGTGAGGTTACCATTTTAGAGACCAGGATGACTTTAAAGAGGGGGGGGGCACCGGGTTAACGGACAGCGCAGGGCACATTGGCTCCAGGGGCTGTGTCGCATTAATGTATTGATATTAAACAGTAGATGTTGAGAACATGGCTATTGGTGAGAGACCCTGATCAGATTCAGTCTTTGGTACGGTGGTTCAGTGTGAGACGTTGTAATCAGGACAACGTTGGGAGGAGTGCAAATCGGAAATTATTTATTTATTATTATTTATCATGTATTATCAACCCAGCGTTAGCATGACCGCAAAATGCAAGGTTAAAGCTGATTTCCTGCCTCGTAACATTAGAGGACTAAACGATTCACCTTTGAACCCCTGTCATTACAGAGGCCGAAAGTCAATTACACTCCAGCCGCTGTGTCGCGAGGGGGAAGCCCGAGAATCTCCAGGAGAGGAGGGATGAAATCCGGAGAGACATTATAGTGAGCCACGGAGCGGAAATATGGCTGGCATTAAATTCACAACCCAGGTATTCAGAGCTGCAGCTCAAAAGAGGACACTACTGCCATGGAAGGGACATACAACGACAGAGAATGAATCATGATCATTGGAGGTGGCTGATCCAGTACCACATAATCAGATTGGCTAGATTTGTACAAAATCTGTGAGGGTGATCAGAAAGCTATTTGACTCATATAAGAGGGCAATAATTTTGTCCCTTATAGTACTAGTATTTGTGTCTGTTATTCAGATTACATTGATCTGAGATTAAACATTTAGGAAATGTTCCTGTATTAAAATTGTTCTACTTTCCTATCCCCTAGGGCCCCTCTTAAGAAGAGCAGAGACAGCAGCTGTTCACAGAATGCCCTGCCCTGACCTCTTTGACAACTACTAACCATCACCTTGGAGCTCCACAATTTGTCCTGATTGATCCTGGGTCAAGGACCAGACAAGCTAGTATGAGGTAGATTGTGCTGCTAATTAGCAGTAGTCTTGTCACTGTAACTGCGTGATAACGTGCCTTTCCCTCCTTTTGGAGTACAGTGCTCACTGTGATTAGGTATCCTAAAGGCAACAAAGAGAAGAGCAAGCAGATGTGCATCAGAGCAGTGGGATTTGCAACTGAGCACGTCTCTGTCTGGTCACCTCGCGAGTTTACAGAATCAAACCTTCTCTTGTCTTTCCTGTGTTGTTTGCTGTGTTTAATAGGTGTCAATTCTGACAGACGTGCAAGTGGTCAAAATGATGAATACAATTGGTCTGCTGGAAGAAATGGAAGATGAGGCTGGGGAGTTTGGTAGACAGCAAGAATCCTACCCGACAAGACCACTGATGACTGGGGGTCAAGGTAGGAGAAGTCACACAAAAGGACCAGTCTGATTTGTGGAAGGAGTACGGCCCTGGATAGCTCCATACTGCGTTTCACGAGGTGGAAGGGGCGTGGAATGCAGCTTATGACATAAAAGTTTAATTGTGAAGACGAGAGCATGTGAAGTTGTTGAGAAGCACCAGAGTGTTAGCAGTGTCGTAGTTCTAGAATGCATGCATGATCCTTTTATGTGTGAAATGTTTAACATCCTTCTGGGTTTGTAACAGCATCAGCCATTCTGGAGCCCAATCAGAGGGAGGAGGAGGCCCACCCAGGATTAGGATCATCTACAGGAGGGTTATGCTTACTGGAGCTCAACTAGCCAGAGAGCCGACCAAGACGTTGGGGAAAATGGCCCACGAGCCGACCGCCGGCCGAAATCTCCAGAAGGACATCGAGAGCTCAAGACAGAGGCAGCCCAAGATACCCAAACTGAGGGATTGAAACAAAGAGACTGTTGGAAAAGTAGCATCAGAGTGTCTGTGTGTTACTTTGGTGTCTAGCCTTTCAGCTATATCAGTTCACTATATAGCACTGTCCAGGTAAATAAATCCTGTTGCTGAATGTCCTAGTTTATTGCGGACCAGAAGGGGGGAGGAAATGAGTAAGTATTAAGAAGCAGTGAGGTGTTTGTAACGTTAGAGTATTTTAGAGGTATATGTTCCTTTGTTGCAGAAGATTTATTGACTTTATGGACGTGTCCTTGTAGCAGCCATCTTGGAACCCAGTAAGAATGAACCCACCTCAAACCCCGCTCTATTATGGAGTCAGCTTTATTAGCTGGGGTTTAACTGGCTGGGCAGTCCACTAGGGAGGCGGGGACAGCAGTACACAAGGCGACTGCTGGCTAATGTTTAGAATGACATCAAGGTTGAAACGACACTACAGAGTCAAGATGACGAGAGATGAGAGACCGAAGCCAAAGGACCGCTCGAACTGAGTGATGGCAGCAGAGCAGGGGAACGAGACAGAGAGGCCAGAGCAAGGAGCTGCAACCAGGGCCCTGGCACCGTCAATTTCCAATGCAGAGAGGCGGCAAGTCAGCACATATGTCAGGAGCAGAATCCAGACATGCATTCAGTGGAAAATTAACCCCAGATTCAGTGGTGTTAAGTAGAATGCACATGTTAAGTCTCCTTGAAAGAATGAATTTACTAAATAACTCCCTCACTGCCTCATGAACAGTTCAAAGCAGTGTTAGTGCTCAGAAGGCTTAATGTTGTCAGGACATTAAAAAGGATGTTGACTGCATCAGCACTTTCTTTGTAGAAGCAAGGAATGTGAGAAGGGAAGCTTACAGATCACTATTACCTTCTCAACTAAGGAGAGCCTCCTAAGGTTTGAACTGAATTGATATGATTACATTAATGTGCCCACTTTGGGAGGTAGAACATGTACTCATTGATTCTAAACAGAGTCAGAAATAAAGCAATCACCTGTACCATCTACTTTGGTGAAGGACACGTCAAAGTGTCCCCGAGAAGGTCAAAATTGCACCAGTTTTAAGCAAATCAAATTGGTGTGTTACACCAGAGTTGACACTCTGAAATGCCCAGTAATTGAAAGTATCAGTATTTCCATGCGTTGAGAGGATTGACCTATACCTGGCCTACTATTATTGTATAAATCATGTGGTGTGACTGATTATAAAGCATGTTTATTGTATTGAAGTAGAGTATCTGGCTTCTGGAGCACAAGTGTTAACCCCTATTACATTAACCTTAATTGATAGGTACTTGTCTATAACACACAAGATGAGATGGTGAAGACGAGCAGAGGTCGAGTCAGTCACACAGGAATTTGAGAGGTTAATTAGGATGAAGACTCTCGTGACTGGCAGATAATAACATAAGTTCAAGAATGTGTTTCTAATCATCTTAAATAAGTGGAAATTTATAAAGTAGGTGTTTAGTGTGTCATGGAAAACACCTTATTTGTTGACAACCACAGCCAAATTATATTGATGGGAAGCCCCCGAAGAGGTCTTATATAGATGTGGAATTATGATTTCTGTATGCACAACATTACACTGTTTAATTAGTTGTGATGGATATACATTTTGAAGTTTTAATTTAGCTTAGTGGAAATCCTAATACATCAATGACCCATCAACACTTACCTTTATAAAAACAAGGACTTTCACAAGGGTAGATTTCTGGCCTGTACTCCCTCCTAATAAACCAAGGAGGAAGAAAACAGGTTAACAGAAGAGCAGGAGAAATCCATGGCTGGACCTTCAGGAGAACCGGCAGAGGGATGCAGAGAAGCATTTTCCAATATGGCTGCATCAACAAATAACATAAACAAATGAGGTCCTTGGCTTGCGGAGCCACATGCATCAAAGAGAGAGACCTGTCATTCTGGTCCAGTTGGATGTTACTGTAAAGTAGGCCAGAACATTGCATTACTTACTCAAAGTATTGAACCAGGAGGGTGCTTATTCACCGTGCTGAGGGAAATGTCAGTCTTTATTTTACCATTAATATTGTTTCATCATCATCCATTGTTTCCTTTCTTCTGCATTCAAGTCTGCCCGCAGTCACAAAGAATGACCGGAGATCCATATAATTGGTTACCTCAGACGTAAGGTACGTTCGAGTACATAAGAGCAAAGGATTTCCTATCACATTCACTTACCTTTGACTATGAAACGTAACATAATGCAAAGCCCCAGGCCACAACAACACAATGGGACATATTTCTGGTTTTATTTCAGAGTAAATGTAGAACAAGGTCAGTATAATAGCACTACTTTAGTAAAGCTACAAGTCTCTAATGTCCCATGGGCTTGAACACAACCCTTCCTTGTTGCCTCCCTTACTTTGAATGGAGGAGGAGTTTGTGCCCATACCAGAGCAGGTTGGGCCTACGAGGGCTGAGAAGATGGCGGCTTGTAAACAGTTAAAGCTAACGGGAAAGCTAACGCTGCAAAGCATTAAGCCCCTGGCTCCCATGCCACTCCGGGTCAGTGCAATAACACCGGAGTCACGGATTGCAAATAAAGAAGTCCTCCCTGAGTTGTTTACATGGAACTACTTATCTATTCAGCCCGAAGAGCGAATTATGTCGACGAGCGAGCAGCCCGGAGCCGGTGCACACCGCTGCAAGCAAGCAAGCACCGCCGCACCAGCCCCCCCACCCCAAGATGCTCGCAAAAGGTAATGAGGCGAAATTACACGGGACCACCAGGGACATGCATGGTTGTTTGTACTTTCAAAGCAACAACTTTGAGACTGAACTGTCAGATCTCTGAAGCAGCGCTACGCTACTGTTTAACCATGACGCCAATTATGCTGCGTCATGCTTAGGAGCTAAAACCCCGAGCCGTAGCCTCAACTCCCCCCACCCCCGTCGGTCTCTGACGACAGCGACAGTAAACACCCACACAACATATGAATAAACACACACATAGTATGATGAAAAATAAAGAAATGATATTGTACGTTGGACAGTTACACCCAAACAGCACATCTTAATAGGGATAACGTCCGGTAGAGCTGCCTGTTAGCAGGAGCTAACGTTAACCGTAACGTTTAAACAACTGGGTAAAAGTTGACAAAACTCACCTTCTGTGCCGCTGAGCTCATAGTGAAACATATGTATCAAATACCTTTCTCCAGCTGACTTGTCCGGGCTCCCGATCAGTGTATAAAACCGTAGCCAAGCCCTCCGGGAACCGCTACAACACGGGTCTTGTCCGCCGTCCGTCCGTTAGCTGCTCGTTGCCGTTGCTTACCGCGGCTGCTGGCTCCAGATTTTAGCAACTTTCGCCCTTTTAATTATTAAACTAATACAAAAAAGTAATCAAGATCAAGCGAGCTTTTGCCCTTCTGCTCCACGGGAGGTTTCTGTCCTCCCTGAGCTCGCCTTAGGACACCTG
>NW_006801114.1:0-2203 GCF_000485575.1 Poecilia formosa | reverse complement strand
TTCATCCATTCATGCGCGTCACTAATTAGATGACGAGGTATTTGGCTATGAGTTTGGGTTTGCGCATGACCGCTTTCCGGATTGAATCGTGTCCGTCACGACGTCATCCAGATCTCACCCATGCTGATGTAATCATCACGAGATCTCACCATCCTTCACGCCCGAGCGAAGTGCCATGGGTAGCGCATCGCAGAATCAGGTCGAGGCCCCACACCGAAAAAGATCGGAGTTAGCGGGTCAGAAAGGATAAGGGGGGCCTAGGCCTCAGTTGAGTCCTGGCTGGCAAGCCCAGCCTGCCCCCTCTCCACTTCCCAACCGCAACTCGTTGCGTGGCTCTCCTTGTAGGAGAGGCTCACGACGTACTCACAAAGGGTCTGAATTTCAAGGGACGGAGGCCTTAGCTGATCGCGCAGAACCAGTGAATTCCCCGGCCCCCCCGCCCATAACCCGACCAGCCGAGCTTGGGTCGGAATACTCCGATCCCCGCACTCGGCGCCGCGCCAGGACGTTCATAAAGCCGTGAAATCCCCGTTCCCGCCTTATCAGCCACACCTACGACACCTCATCCGCGAAAGGGGAACTCCTGTCCCCTTCCGATTGATTTTTGCAGGAGTAGGAGCTCGCTGATCAGGCGCAGCCCGTGACCGGGCACATACTCCCTGGGCCCATTTCGTCCCAGTCCCACCAAATTACGCCACATCTCCTTGTCCCACAATTCCACGGACCCGTTGCCGTGGGGGTGTGGTCAACCCGCCTTTCCAGCTCACCAGGCGGCATCAGCCCCACGCCTCACAGGCCATGATGCGCCAACATCTCCCAGCCCACTAGTCAGGTTGTCGCCCTTCCTGCCTATGCGCTTTTCCATGGCTACCGCAGCCATGGGGGTGCGCACCTCCCTTTACCCGCCTGGGTCACGCAGAAAATCCCGCAGCACATCCAAGGAATAGAGCAGGGTCCTCCGGCTCACCAGACGGGCAAACGCCTTCCGTCTTGCTGCAGGAACCCCCAACTCCATCAATACTGTGTTGTTGCTTGAAGGCCATTTTCCCCGCGCCCCCACGGGGAAACCCCAGACCTTCGCACAACGCCCTCCGAGCCTTCTTGCAATCTTCGCTGCAACTGGTTGATACCGTTCGACCTTCTCTGATGCAGCCCTAGCTAGAGTGTCGCCATCTAGCTCATACCGAATGGTGACATCGATGATGTGTACTTTATCAGCCTTCTGAGCAACCAAGTCGGGAACCCTGAGGCCGCCCTCAGGTCCATTCACACGGAACTCCCTGGTCACCATCCAGCCGTATTTCTCCATCTCCAATGCCAGGAGTTCACACACCTTGTTGTGCCTACTCACCCTGCTGTCCTTGACATAGGCACACCGCCCCAAGATGTGCGAGCATGATTCGAGCTTAGCCGAGCAACGCCTGCAGGCTGCTCCCAGTTTGTTCCTTCCCCGCGCCAGGAACTCCTTAGTGAGATACACACCCGTCCTGAGAGACAGACCTGCAATCCAGTGACGTTGCCGGAATCCCGCAGCGACGGGGTCGGCAATCCACGAGTTACTGATCTTGTCCCCCCTGAACTGATCCGTACCCACACCTTGGACCTTCAGGGCCGCCCATGCCATGCTCTCGCCACGCCGCCAGTCCGGGAAGACCGGCGCCTCCCCCGCATCACCCGGGGTAGTTTCCTCTGTACCCATTACAGGCACACTCCCCGCATCGCCTCCGGCCTTGGTCCACAGTTTCCTCCAGTCAGATTGCTTCACAGCACGTGTAGTTGAGAGACGTGTCCAGAAGTCGGATGACCTGGACATGCGATACAAGCGCCGCACCTGTATCGATGGAATCAGTCTTTCCAGCCGCAGAATGCCCAGGCCACCATCCTGCACTCGTGAATACAGCAACCCATTCGCCGAACACGTCGTTATGTTAGTATGTTAGTATGTTACCAACACATACTACTTAAATTATAATGTGAGTAACCCTCACAAAAAATAAAAGTAGTTTCACCCGGAGTCAAAGGAGGAGAGGAGGAGAGTAGAAAGGGGGAGGGAGGTTGAGGGGTAGACAAGCCAGGTGAGAGGTGAAGGGTGGAGGGAGAGGGGTTGGGGGTTAGAATGTGAGAGTGAAGTGGAGGGGTGTAATAAACCCCCTTCCACTTTTAGAACATTTAGATTACTAGTTCTTCCCCAAATCTTGTCCTC
>NW_006801113.1:16204-21537 GCF_000485575.1 Poecilia formosa | reverse complement strand
CAGCTGTCCTTGTTATCTTGATCTTAGCCTCTAACCGTCTTTTCCATGGTGGATATGGTTGCTCTTTTAGCCAAGCATCATTGATGCTGAGTTGGTTTCTGTTATGGTGTTGGTAGGGATTGTTCTCAATGCTGCATTCACATCTTCAATGAGACTTTCTGATGGTACTTCACTCAGCCGTTGTAATTGGCATCAGGGTTGTCTGGTGTTCATTCAGACCATTCAGGCTTTTGTTTCCACGAATAGAATCATTGAATCCCGGAGCACAAGAGACTATAACGAGTCAGAAGTTTTTATTTTTATTCTCTATTCTCTAACAGTGCCTTTAAATCTCGACTTAAAACCCATCCGTTTAGCGTTGGTTATGAAACATAAACAACAATTGAGATTTGAATCCCAACCCGGGTTCAAGTGCTAGGAAGAAAAGTGGTGCAGGTTGGAGTCCCCCACGCCCCCGCTGTTGTTTGTTATTTGTTTGTTTGTTTGTTTTTTCTGCTAATTTGAAGGGCAGAACTTTGACTCGGCAGAAAAATTAATGTTTTTGATTGTTGATTCTATGTTGCATGACTTTGTGTTTTTGTGTTTAATGATGTTAAGCACTTTGAAATGCCTTGCTGCTGTACAAAAATGTTTGATTTGATTTGAAACACCACAAAAATTACACCTACACAGTAAAATTGTCAGTGTTGCATTAACACCAAAGGTGTTTATATTGGTCTGTTTTACATCTAGACTCTATAACATCAGAACAGTTAAAGACAGACTTACAGTAAACCAGTATACTGGTCCGTGGACCAATATAAACACCTGTGGGTGTTAATGCAACACTGGCATTTTACTGTGTATCCGCTTATTTCTGGTGACACACAGAATGAATGTCCACCACATGACTGTCTTTATGTATGTTTAATATGGGTAGGAATAGGGGATTATACAGCTTAGCAGAAAATAGATGCAAACATTAAATCAAAGAGACAACTATGTAATGAAATCAACTTCAATCCAACATCTCTCACCCTAATCTCTATCACTGCCTGCACTGGGAGAACAATTTGTTAGATGGAGAACTGAAGCACGAGCTCCAGCTTGGTCCATTGGTATGGGATCGGTTCTGGTACAGGGAGGGGTCCCGGTTCCCAGGATGACAGGAGGCAGCCTCACTTTTGTCAGACTGCCCCAGGGCAGCTGTGGCTACTATCCAGTAGCTTGACACCATTGGCACATGAATAGGTGAATGACTGTAGTGTGACGACCTTTGGGCGCTGTACAAGAACAAAACCAGCTGTTACCTATGTAGAGAGTCTGTTCACACCTGTAGAGTCACCCAAAGCAAGTAGTAAATATAAACACAGATTCTGTGGAGTAAATACAAAATCCAAAAATAAACCATCGATTGGATGGCAATTATCTAGGAAGAGAGGGTCTTGAGTGAAAATGAGCAGGAGGTTGTAAAATTGGGAACAAAAGTAATCACATCTCAACATAATGTAGGGTGCAGTAATTTGTGAAAGCTTTCAGTAAAAGTAAAAGTCTGCCAGAACCTGGTGATTTGTTTTAATGTAGCTGACGTGCAGCACTCATGACTTCATTTGAAGGTCTACCATACATTTCAAATTATATTGATGGTGACACAATCTGTCACTGGGTTTGTAAATGAAATTCTGCACAGGATACTAATATTTTTCTGAGTTCCTTGAGCCACTGCTTTGTAGCTACCTTAAAAAGGTATTTGTGAACTGTTTGCTTTCCAGCCAAAAACGTGTACAGACTTCTACTCTCCTGTTGCCTACAAGTTCAAACGAGCACATCTCCACCTCTATCTTTAAGCTGCCTCTCACCAAGTTTAGACTTGTCTAAAAACCTGCAGTCCTTAAATACAGGTTTTTAGTTCTCTGTAAAAACAAATGAAAAGGGACAGATCCTCTGCCCCTTTTCATTAAAAGAGCTACCAGTTAAGATATTATGAGCAGGCATTCAGCTGTTTTGTTGTGTGTAAACCTTGAGTGACAATGAAGAGGAACTTCAAGTTCCTGGGGCTTTTTTGATCAGATGGGATGTACAACGTTGAGTTTATCTAGTTTTTCCTTCATATCTGGTAACAAGGCTTTGTTCTACTGACTTCTTTCCTTCATATCCTGATTCTCTTCTCCCCCTAGATCAAACATCTTTCCAGCAGCAGGAATACTCCAATTACTACTGACCGCAGATCTGTTGTTTCTAAGGGTGTTACCTATTAGAACACAGTCAGAGTCTCATTCATCTTCCCCTGTTTCTTTGGAGGAGGACAGAATGGTTTAAGTCTTCTTAAGTTCCAGAACCAAGATAATCATAATCAAATTAGGTAAGTTCACTAGAGGTACACAGTAAAATACCAGTGTTGCATTAACACCCACGGACTAATATAAACACCTTTGGTGTTAATCCAACACTGGCATTTTACTGTGTAGAGTATCAACCGCAGCCACCTTTTCTGTTACAGACATTTATGCACGCCCTGGACAAACCAGTTTGTTATCTTTTAGTTCACGGCTTGTTTGTATCTTCCATCACTTCCGTGTTGCAGCGAGTTTTAAACGTTCCGCCTTCATTTTTCTTCTCTCTTCGCTGCTCCGTCTGTCCACGCCCTCAGCCAGTCAGTGAACAGAAGATCCCCCTTCTCCCCGGATCTTCCCTGCTCCGGGCCCTGCTCCGAAGCAGGACCCTAAAAAGCAGCGCCAGCCGGTGGAAACGCGAGGAAAGTGAGCGGAGCGGAGCCGAGCCGGTGGAAAAGGGGCATTTGTTACTTCCTCAATTCTGTTTTCTCAAAAAGTCCTTGTGGCAAACAGTTCTCTTTAAACTGCAAATAGATCAACTGGTTTTTGTAGTTCCCAAATCCTGCCTAATTATAGCTTCCTCTCCCTTTAGTCATGTTTTGATGTTTTAGAGGAGGATCCAAATGCAACAGAAAAGAAGGAAACGTATGATGAAAACGAATTCAACAGAACAACCAGGGCAAAAGCAGCAGTATGGCTACACACTGTAACGGAGGATCCAGAAAACCAATGAGCTTTTAATACTGAGGCAGCGGTGGACACGACAAAGTAACCGTCTGAGGCAGAATGCAAGCAGGGAGATGAAGGAAGGAGACTAATGAGCATAACAGAGCTGAACCAAGCTTCAATGGAAACAATGAAACAAAGAACAGGAACAACACAAACAGAATACAAAAATAAATGCAGAAACTGAAGACAAAGACATGAATCTATATGGCAAGACCTTTGTAGCATTAATAAATGCAGAAACTGAACGGAACATGGCAAAACCTGATGAATATAAATAAGCAACAAGGATGTGGGTAAAACATTCAGAGATCATAAACACTTCATTTTTTTTTTCGCCTGAACCACATATAGATTCATTCTGTTTAGTTTGTCCACAAAACAACAGGGGGATCTTCCATTTATTCCTCTGCATAGCAGAGACACCTCTGACTGTGTGACCACATGCAGGTTTGTATTTGAGCCCACATGATGACTTTGTTCTGTGTGATAAATCCACCTTTTTTGTCTCGGTGGGGAATTCCAGGTATACTAGCAGCAAAGTGGCAGGCAAGTTGGAGCATGTAGATTCACACAAATGTAGAAATAATAAAACAGAAAGTAAGACAAACAGATTATACAGTAAAGACAAATTTACAACACAAGTAAAATACTATGGAGTTATTACACATAGTTCAAAGAATGAGAAATTTGATACTGATTAGGATGATTTTTAAAAAGTGCAAACTGTGCATGTGTATTGGTGCATCAAATAAAATCAGTAGACTACAAGAAATGGAAAAACTGCAAATCAAAAGGATTTTCTTTAGTTGATTGAGTTTGTTGGGAGTATTGACAGTTATGAAAACAAGTTCAATTCAAAAATACTTTAAATACCTAAAAGCCTCCTTACAACTACTCTGGATTTGGGGTCAAAGTTCAGGTATTATTTGAGTTTTTGGAAATACTAATCAGCTTCTCCCTCTCTCAGTTGTAAAAACAATACCTTGTTGCCATGGTTATGTATCAAAGCAACTGCTGGAAGAGAAAGAGAAAGAGAAGAAATCTCTCCAGCTCCACAGAGACCAGAACCACAGGAAACAATTATCCAGTAAAGAATTCCTTAACTGGAAAAATGAGGAACAATTAAAAACAAAACATTAGGAGTAAATGCAAGAGAGTTACTCCAAAGTGCTGCCACTTGATCTGACAGAAGTTTAGAAATATAAATATATCACAAAGGTAACATAATCCAGTACACACACATACAATAGCAAAGGTGTGTGTGTGCGTTTATGACATAACACAGGGGAGCCCAAAGTGGGTCCTGCAGGCCCGGCATCCTGCATGTTTTAGTTCTCTCTCTGGTTTTACACACCTGCATCAAATGATGGATCATTAGAGGCCTAAGGAGAACATTGACTTGCTGAGGAGGTTGTTACTACCACCAGGGAGGGAACTAAAACATGCAGGATGCCTCCAGGACCGACTTTGGACACCCCTGACATAACGTCAGAAAATGACGCCTGACAAATCAAAAGCAAGGAGCTCCCTCTAGTGGTGACATTTTGGTCTGGAGGATGTTGGTTCGTTAACGTAGGATCCCATTCTGTATTACTGATATATGTTCTATCAGCGCTATTCTTTCTTCACATTCTCAGAAGTAAATCTTTAACTTGTTCAAAAGCAATGTTGTAATGGGGGAACTACAATCAATAAATCAATCAATCAACTGTTATGGCACATTTCAGCAACAAGGCATTTCAAAGAGCTTTACATCATAAAAACAAAGTCATGCAACATAGAATCAACAATTAAAACATCACATTAAGTCAAGTACCATCATTAAATTATTAATTGAAGCAACTCTAACCAGGTGGGTTTTTAGTCTGGTTTTAAAGGAACTCAGTGTGTCAGCAATAAAATAAAGGTATTCTGATTGAATGAGTTTATTTTCTTTACTGAAGAGCAAAATGGCGCTTGCAGTCAGCCCTGTGTGTCTGAATGTGTGTGATAAGAACACGCAACCTTTGCTCTCTGCCACGATATGACGCAACACTCTTTTTCACCAGTAGGTGGCGCCTAAGACCCGTATTAAACTAAAGAAATTGAACCTGGGACGGTAGGTTATTATTCTAAACCAGTGTTTCTCAACCTCTTTTGGGCCAGCGCCCCCTAGCCCTTATCCAGGTCCAGGCATTGTTGTGCATTTAAGGTGTAGTTTACCTTCGACCAAACGCCCCCCAAAGGCATCCCAGCACCCCCCTTTCCAACTGAAGCAGCTGAACCAGGAAATGATATATTATTTCGTGATAT
>NW_006801113.1:7318-15315 GCF_000485575.1 Poecilia formosa | reverse complement strand
TTTCTATAAAGATGGCTCCTTCATTGGTGATGGACCATCAGGTCACATGACCCTCCTCCATGTCTCCAGCTCTGATGAAGGCCTCTATAAGTGCAGCATCAGCGGTCAGGGAGAGTCTCCATCCAGCAGGATCTCTGTCTCAAATGACACATATTTTCCCAAAACCACTGAGCCAAAATCTTCAGCTTTTCTCCTCTGGGTGTTGTTGCCTCTTGCATCTCTTTGCATTGTGGGTTCATTAGTGATTCTGCTGTTCAGAAAACTCAGTAGCAAAAGGTCTAAAGGTAAGGCTGATTTCTGCATTTATAAGTCACTGTTAAATTTGTATTTTCTTGTGTGCAAACTTTGGAAGTTAATTTTGTAATAATTGGAAACAAACTTACAGTTTAACACCACTCTATGTTTACTAAAGCTAAGCAATTATCTAATTTCAGGTAATAAAGCAGTTGGAGACGATGACATCACATACAGTCATGTCAAAAGTTTCCTTTGCCAACCACGACAAGACAAGTCATGTCCAGGTAATGAGAGCTTGGATGAAAACACAGGTTTAGTTGACAACAGATTTATTAACAATAAAATATTGCATAAAACAGATGTTTTATGAGCAAATATATGATTTATTTGTATATTTTAGGTTATTATCATGCAGCTGGGTGTAATTCTGTTTCAGCTTTATTTTTAAAACATTTTGTTGGCTCTAGTGGCCTTTATTTGAAAGTAATTTGACAGGAAAGAGGGTAATGAGAGAGGGGAAGACATGCAGTAAGTGTTGCCAGGCTGGGAATCAAACCTGCGACCACCAGCGTGAGAACTAAAGCCTCAATGCATGGATTGTGCTTTGCCCCTGCGCCACCACAGCACCCCTGCTTCAATTTTATTTTTACAGACTGTGTCACATTTTAAATATTACTTTTCTTGTATCAGTTTTAAGCTTGTTAAGTTTGATCATAGAAGGTTTTGATTTCTATTTGGGTTTTTGTTTTTACTGGGGAAAAAAATGACAGAAATGTGGTTTTCAACTGTTTGGTTAGAGTCGTTTCTGTTGTCTGCAGAGAGAACGATCTCTGCTCTGAGTTGTGGTTGGCTTGTTTCCTGTGTTTAAGTTTTTAAATAAACGAGGACATGAAGAGGTTTATCTGCAGCACAGAAATTAAAAGGGTAAAACGAAGAAGAAAAATCTTTCTAGAGGCACGAAAATACATTCAGTTTACTACTGTTTAACATTAAACTTGTTTATTCAAGTTCTTTTTCCTCTTTAAACAATTTTTCCATTTTGACTTACTTTATGAATGTTTTTTCCACATTGAAATCCTTTAAATTTTAGAGATATTTTGTCATCCTCTATATGTGCTGGCCATTGTTAGCTTGTATTATTATAAAAACTAAGTTTATGTGTAACTGTGTTTTTGTTGAAAAGATTTTAAAAGATCTTTGTTACTTCTAAAACCATTTCTTTTACTTTCACCAATCCTTATTTTAAACCTCTGCCTTCTGTTTTATGTTTGTTTCTATAATAATAGCAGGGACTTTTATTCTTAGCACGTTTTTGTACAGTAATGACATTTAAACATGCACATGTAGGTAATAATGTAATGTTTCCAACTTTTCTTGCAGAAAGTGATCTATCTGCAGTTTACTCAGCAGTGACAATAGCAGACCATGGCTATGGACGTATTCAGATCATAAACACACAAGCTAAGACAGAAAGAGGTACATCGTCCATTTTTCTTAAACCTGGTGATTCTCAATTCAATCTGAAATGCAGCCCTTCATTCCAACTTGTGTGAAATAGTAATTAAAATAATATTTTAAGTGTAACATTATTTGTTACAATTCTACAAAGGCTTTTCCAGTGCAGGGTCAAATGAGATGAAGTTCTGTGAGAGTTCTTGTGATTCTTCTTTGCCTTGTTTAGAAGGCACAGGACCAGGATTTATAAACAGAACGAGACAAAGGAAAAGTGACTAAAGCAAATTTGGGGAGATTTAATGACATCATCAAATCTCCCCAAATTATGTGGATTAAGGGGGATTTTCCTCATTACATCCATTCCTCTACTTTCAGTGTCAGTGTCATAAAGCATGTATTAATTATAATATCTGGAATGAATAAATATTATTAGCTCAGAGTGGCCTAGCTAAGCCACTCTAACTGTAGTAGAAAGAAAGTTTGAATCAAGTTGTACACATGTTGTCTCATAAACCACAGCTAACTACAGTAATAAAGAATAAACTACATACAAAATAATAAATATCACTGAGAGATCTAAACTCAAGTAAGGAAACGGCACGTAAGGAAAGACTGGTTTAAATTAAAGCAGACAGAAACAAGAAAGAAACACTACGGCTGAGGATAAATAAGGAAAGAAGAGATGTTTGAAGAAACCCAAACCCAGCAACCTGATCAACCCAGCCAGGATCCTGACAGGTGAACAGGAACCAGAACAGTTTCTTCCTTGGGCCAGCAGGCTGATACATGAACTCCTCAGTCACTGTGGCATGATCTGCTTTCAAAGATGGAAAAACTTTCTGTGAAGACAATCTGCATTTTTTAGCTTGGTGGTTAAATGTATTCACACCACTGAAGATCTATGTGGTTCATCTTTTCCTGTTTCAGGCTCATTGCTATTGCTGACTTTCAGCCACACAGCTCAAACTGCAGAGGTGTTAAAGTAAAAAAAAGAGAAAAAATTCCCTGAAACTGTCAGTTATGTTATTTTTGGTTCTTGATTTGGTTCAAACTGTTTTTCAGAGTGTGATCCAGCTGTCATCTACTCAGAAGTGAGAGCAGATCATCTTGATTATGGACAGATATTCATCAGAGAAAACAAGAACAGAGGTAACAACTGCCTTTTTGTGAAACTAATGAAAACGTGATTTATTATGTAATGAGAAAGAATGAATAATATAATTACAGTCATAATCAATTATATGTTAATGTGGAAGATAATTTTTAAAAACTGCTGTTAAGTTGGTGGCATTCACTGTTGATGATCATTTGTTTATTTGGAGCTTTGCTTTGTTGTGTGTGTTTCAATATTTCAAAACAACTGAAATGTCAACAGGATCACGGTTTCTGCTCACTCCCAGTGGACGGCAGCAACCTGCTGCTTCCTCACATTTATTCTCAGTCTGCTTGTGTTTTCAGAGCTTCAGCCAAAGCCAGATGTGTTTTCCTCTACCCTCACATGACCTGCAGATCTCAAACTGGTTCACTCAGCTCCAGACTCCTGCGTCAGTTCATGTTGGATAATGTTACAGCTTTTCAAAACTTTATGTAATGATGCATGATGCAGCACGATGCAATTATTGTCTAAACTCCTGGCTGTCTTTATTCTATTTTGTTTTGTAGTCAGAACTTGTGCTTAAGATTAAAAAGTTATAACACATGCTTTCAGGCACAACTGACCATTTTTTGTTCTTGTGGTGGTTGATGGTGATATAAACTGCTGAAACCACGATGGCTGCCTAAAGAGCCAGTTTAAGTACGACCAGAGTGGATGGACAAAAATAAGAAAGGAACTGTTCTGTGTGTTTTTACATTCACTTTAGTAAATGATGTTTTGATACTTCAAGTCATCCACCGCCAGTTACACATAACTTTTTAAAGTATACTGCCACCTACTGGTTATAATTTCATGAAATAATTCAACATTTAATTGCTAACATGCAACATGCATGCTCGATATGAAGGATTACTGTAAAGTCAATGACTCAATGTAAGCAGTTGTCTGCTGTCGCCCCCTGCTGGTTTGGTAAATGGTGTAAATCAGTGGTCCCAAACCCCCTGCGGACCGGTACCAATTAGTCTGTGCAAGAAATAATTAAATATTTCCGTTTTATGTATTATTTGAGTCTGGATGATCTTTTATTTTGAAAATCCTTTAACCGGATTCTCTCAGTTACTTGCGCGCCAACACTGAGCCCACAAGCAGCAAAATGAGTAAGAAACAGATCAGATGTCTTTGGAAAGTTTCTTTGCAAAGGGGAAAAGGCCCAGAGAAGAGACAGGAGGATGGATTTATCCCGGACCGGTAGGTGAGTCAAACATTACAAGCCGCTCTGTGTAACATGCGGCGACCGGCTGCTAATGAGGCAATGAAGCTTCAAACTGCTTCACCTCGTAGAGGTCCTTCTCAAAAAATTAGCATATCATGAAAAGGTTCTCTGAACGAGCAATTAACCTCATCATCTGAATCAAAGTAACTCTGAACACCTGAAAAAGATTCCTGAGGCCTTTAAAAACTCCCAGCCTGGTTCATTACTCAAAACCGCAATCATGGGTCAGATTGCTGACCTGACTGCTGTCCAGAAGGCCATCACTGACATCCTCAAGCAAGAGGGTGAGAAACAGAAAGAAATTTCTGAACGAATCGGCTGTTTGCAGAGTGTTATATCAAGGCACCTCAATGGGAAGTCAGTAGGAAGGAAAAAGTGTGGCAGAAAACGCTGCACAACGAGAAGAGGTGACCGGACCCTGAGGAAGATTGAAGGGCCGATTCCAGACCTTGGGGGAAGCAGTGGACTGAGTCTGGAGTAGAAACATCCAGAGCCACTGTGCACAGGCGTGTGCAGGAAATGGGCTACAGGTGCCGCATTCCCCAGGTCAAAGGTCAAGCCACTTTTGAACCAAGTCAGGTACAGAGAAGCAGCACTGGACTTTTGTTCAGTGGTCCAAAGTACTTTTTTCGGATGAAAGCAAATTTTGCATGTCATTCGGAAATCAAAGTGCCAGACTCTGGAGGAAGACTGGGGAGAAGGAAATGGCTAAATGCCAGAAGTCCAGGGTCCAGTCCCCTTAGTCAGTGATGGTCTGGGTGCCATGTCAGCTGCTGGTGTTGGTCCACTGTGTTTTATCAAGGGCAGGATCAATGCAGCAGCTATCAGGAGATTTTGAAGAACTTCATGCTTCCATCTGCTGAAAAGCTTTATGGAGATGAAGATTTCATTTTTCAGCACCACCTTCAGCTCACAGAGCCAAAACCACTGGTATTACTGACCATGGTGTTACTGTTGGCCTGCCAACTCTCCTGACCTGAACCCCAGAGAGAATCTGTGGGATATTGTGAAGAGAAAGTTGAGACCCAAAACTCTGGATGAGCGTAAAGCCGCTATCGGAGCCTCCTGGGCTCCATAACACCTCAGCAGAGCCACAGGCTGATGGCCTCCATGCTGCATTGAAGGCTGCAAAAGGATTCCTGACCAAGTACTGAATATATAACTGAACATAATTATTTGAAGGTTAACTCTTTTGGTATTAAAACACTTTTCTTTTATTGGTCGGATGAAATATGCTGATTTTTTGATACAGGGATTTTGGGTTTTCATGAGCTGTTTGCCAAAATCATCAAAATTAAAACAATAAAAGACCTGAAATATTTCAGTTGGTGTGCAATGAATCTAAAATATATGACAGTTTAATTTTTATCATTATATTATGGAAAATCATGAACTTTATCACAATATGCTAATTTTTTTAAAAGGACCTGTATATAAGGAGCTGCGGCATTCATTCAGGCATGTGATGTCAACAGGAGTGGGATAGAGGAGACAAGGCGAGGTTTTATTATAGTATCCCAAAAAAAGTTGGGGAATTTAGGAAGTGTAATAGAAATAAGAAGGAAGAAGACATATCTAGAATAAGATTTGGACATACAGGATTAAATAGTACTCTTAAATTAATAAACATAGTACAGGTTGTTGTAATTACTGTGGAGAATTGGAAACAGTACAACATGTCTTCCTAGAATGCAACAAATATGTACGGGAAAGAGAGATATTACTCAGAGAGTTAAGTAGAAATAAAAATGAGCTTCATATTAGAGAGTTGTTTCAGAGATCGTCAGGGGATGCAGTTTTTTGTAGTATTTTTAATTTTCTTAGGGTAGATTCTGTCATATGGTGTGGTGGTAGTGGTGAGGAGAGACGCCGAGACCCAGGTATGGTGAAGATGAAGAAGAATTTAATGATTATATAGCTCATAAACAGTCCAGGGAACAGGCAGCACGGCAAACAGGTAAGCACACAGCTAACCACCGGAAAAAAACTGGAGCTGACGTCGACACAGGACTTAATCAGTACAACTGGGAAGACGGACAGACAGATGCGGACAGCAATTGACATACAATAGACAAGGACCCAACGAGGAACGCAGACAACAGGTGGGTTTAAATACACACGGGGTAATCAGGGGAATGAGACACACCTGGGGAGCAATCAACAGGGAGGACAGGACAGAGACTCACAGGGAAACAGGGCTGAACACAGAAAACTCAAAAATAAACACTCTGAAACACAGATCATAACAGATTCAGGCGCGGAGCTATAGGGGGGCTGGGGGGGCGGCTGCCCCCCAAACCGGGCCGGATGGGGGCCCGGGCCTGGAGGTGCCAGGGATGGAGGAATGGTTTCAAGTCGCTTAAATCTCTGATTATAGATGGAGAAAGTGCGCCCTCGCCTGTTGAGAGGTGTGTATTTAATGTTAAATTTGCTGCACGCACCCTTCCCCCCTCCAAAAAAAAGGGGGGTGCACTCTCTCCAAAGAAGAGAGCTTTTTGGAGAGCTCTCTTGTTTAATATCTTTACACAAGATTTGTACAGGACTTTAAGTCCATTTTCGACTCTGTGATGTCCAGCCACTGTCTTCTTCAAAATCAGGCTTCAGGAACGGGTCAGTCTGGTCAGGCAGGCACTTTTCTTTGACGTTTAGCTGTAGGAGCCGCCTCTCCCCAGCTGTCAGCCGCTCTTTCACCCGTTCCAGGAAGCGTTGCACTAATCTGGCAGACCGGACTCCAAGCAGCAAACCAACCTCCTGGACGTTAGAGAGGTCCGGTCCAGCCACCTGCACCAGACACTGCAGGGTCACCGTCCCGGACCTGGACAACGCTTCAGTAAGGCCCGGCACGCCGCTGTCCTGGACGTCCAGTCTTGCTCCACATACCAACGGTTCTTCTAAAAGCCAATGCAGAGAATTATGCGTTTCTGCCCTTTGCCATTTAAAAAGAGCACAAGATTTAAAAACACCCTGATAAAACTGAGGCAACCCTTTTAACTTTAAAAAGTTAAAATCAGTTAAAAACAGAGCAGCATCCAACCCCAGAAAATTTACACGTCTGAGGATACAGCTGGCCACATCCCTCCACACAGGAGATCCTGTCAGGTATTTCTGTAAAAACTGTAAACGAAAGGTTGCCGTTCTGCTGGCTAGGTGGACAAGGCCCTGGCCCCCCTCCTCTCTTGGTAAAAACAGCACAGACTGTGGCACCCAGTGTAGACCATTCCAAAAAAAGTTGACCATCTCTGACTGTATTTTTACAAGTAAGCCAGATGGTGGGTCTAAAACATTGATTTTGTGCCACAGCTGCGATGCCACCAGGTTGTTTAAAACCAGGACATCTGAGGGTGGAGCCACTTCCACTTTAACAACTTGTCTTTTATTTTCTGCTCGACATTTTCCCAGTTTTTATTTACAATATCTTTACTGCCTAAAAACACACCAAGATACTTAAAACCGTCTTTTTTCCACACAAGACCTTGAGGGAGAACCAGGAGCCCAGCAGACCACTGGCCGACGGCCAGGGCTTCGCTCTTTCCCCAGTTCACCCTCGCAGCAGACAAAACAGAGAATTTTTCTGTGATCTTGGTTAAAACACTGACATCTTGCTGATCTTTTATAAAAACAACAACATCATCAGCATAGGCAGATAAAACCATATTGTTACTAAAACCAGGTAAAACCAAACCATGAACACTCGAGCGTATTTTCTGGAGGAGGGGCTACAGGGAGGGTGCGTAGAGCATCCCCGAGAGCGCGCAGCCCTGTCGGACGCCTCTACACACCCTAAAAGGAGCACACAGGCTACCGTTGATCTTCAGCACACTCTCAATGTCACTGTACAGAACCTGGATCTCGGCAATAAGGCCCTCGCTGAACCCAAACGCCCTCATGGTTTTCCAGAGGAAGCCGTTCCGACAGCTCCGTTCATTCGAGCTGCCG
>NW_006801113.1:0-7189 GCF_000485575.1 Poecilia formosa | reverse complement strand
GGGCGCCAGTTCTTAATGTCCTGCAGGTTGCCCTTTTTGGGCAGCAGGGTGATGACAGCCCTGCGGCAGGACAAGGGGAGTGAACCGGTGGACAGAGGTGGACAGACTCTCATTGTAGACGTCGAGCAGGTCTGTGGCCAGAATGTCCCAGTAGGCCTTGTAAAACTCCACCGTGAGCCCATCAACGCCCGGGGACTTCTGGCCCTGCATGCTGAGGAGGGCTGTGTGGACTTCCTGAAGCCCCAGGGGGCGCTCCAGGTCGGAGCTGGTCTCCTCGGAGACCTGGGGTAGTTCGTCGCAGAACTCCCGGAACAGTTCCTCGTTCTCTGTATTCACTGTGGAACAGAGAACGGTAAAACTCCACAGCCCTCCTCCTGACCTCACCTGGTTCACTCAGTTGCTGCCCTGTGTCCGACAGCAAGGAGTGGATCAGCTTCCTCTGCCCGTGCTTCCTCTCCAAGCTGAAGAAGCAGCTAGAGGGAGCATCCATCTCCGTGATGTTCTGGATTCGGGACCTGACCAATGCGCCTTGGACTTTATTCTCCAGCAGGTTGGCTAAAGTTAGCCTTTTAGATTTGAGAGCTTCAACATGCTCTCTATTTCCTGTGGATTCACTAAGTCGTTCTAATTCCACTATGTTTATCTCCAGATCTCTGATAGATCCGGTAATGTCACGGGTGACATTGAGAGTGTGCTGCTGACTCAGCAGTTTTATTTGTACTTTTCCATCGTCCCACCACTGTTTAAGACTGGTAAAATCAGACTTTCTTTCTCTAAAATCAGTCCAAAAATAACTTAAAGCCTCCTTAAAACCCCGATCATAAGTTAAGGCTGAGTTAAAATGCCAGTAAGCGCTTCTAGGTAAAATGTTTTTGATAAAAACACCACCTAAAAGCAACGAGTGATCTGTAAAAGCCACTGGTAAAATCTGGCATGTTTTAAACACATTAAAATTGTGTTTAAAACAATAAAAACGATCAAGACGGGCTAAAGAGATTTTATTTTCTTTAATGTGGGACCATGTATACTGCCTGGAGCCTGCATGCATCCTTCTCCATACGTCCACCAGGCCATTAGATGAGACCAGCCGCCGCAGAGCATGTTGGGCTGCTGGATGCGGCTCTGCATGATTACGGTCTAAAAACTCGTTTTCAGTGCAATTAAAATCCCCACCTATAAAAACATAGTCCTCAGACCCACAATCACCCAACCGTTCCTCAATTTCTTCAAAAAAACGCCTTTTCTCTGCATTGGTAGTGGGAGCATAAATGTTAATAAAAACTATACTAAAATTATCAAACTTTGTCTTAACTAAAAGACACCTCCCCTGAATGACATGTTCGATTTCCGTTGAGTTTGGGGTGAACGCTCTAGAAAAGAGGAAGCCCACCCCTGCACTCTGGGAGGTGCCATGACTTAAAATGACCTCCCCCCTCCACTCTCTGACCCAGTCAGTCTCTATTAAACGATCGCTGTGCGTTTCTTGCAGGTAAATTACGTCGATTTTCTTTTGGTTCAGCATTTGATAAATCAAAGCTCGTTTTTCAGCTTCCCTCGCCCCGTTAAGATTCAATGATGTCATTTTAAAAGAATCCATATTGGGTAAGAAGCTAAAAACAAAATACCAAAAGACTATAAAAAATAATAAAATACTACTGTGCATCATTTAAAATCAAAGTTGTTTTCTAACTTTAGTCATTATTTTCTTTAATCTATAAACTTCTGTTTCTGCAAAACCTGATACCTCTTTGTTCCTGATGTGATATCTTGCTGAGAAATAAAATAGTTTTAATTCAGGAAAAATAACTTTCTATTTTTAGTCCTCTGAATCCTCTAGTTTCTTTTAGAAAAGTTCTAAAAGACTCTACAGGGTATCTTGGTGTTTTGCAACTTGTTTGACTGACAGATATTTCACTGTTGTCAGAGAACCAGCTCTCATTGTCGCTGCTGTCCGACACCTCTTTTCTCTCTGCAGGCCTGCTTGCTGGCCTGCAAGCTGGCTGTTGCGGGCTGCTGCTTCGCCGAACTTGACGGGGCCGGCCCGGCCCTGTCGGGACACATCTTAATAATGTGCCCCTCCTGACCACAACCAAAGCATTTCATGCTAGAAGATGTCGCAAAAAGTACATAATCAAACTCGTCTAATCTAACATGAAAACGCAGGTTAAGTTCCTCATCACGTCGATTTAATATCATAAATAGTTGTCTCCTGTGAGAGACAACATGCTTAAGCAAAGGTGATTTACACAACGAAGGAACTTTTTTTATCGGTGACACTACTTTACCATGCCTAGACAGTTCTTTAATGAGAAACTCGTCACTAATAAACGGAGGCACGTTTGACAGAGTTACCTTTGTTGCAGGTAGCGTGAATGGTGACACTTGAAGAAACAAACCATCTACAGAGACGCCCACCTCAACCAAACGTTGAGCCTGCTCGACCTTTTCGACAAACAAGACGACAGCTCCACTCATGCGAGCTGCCGACTTTATGGACCCATGTCCAATCACCTCTCCCACCGCCAAACAAACTTCCTCCACGCTGCACGGAGAACCAGCGCCCACCTTGACCCCGTTCTTCCGTGTCAGCGTGGAGAAAGCCCCACCACCAACAACCATGGCGTCGTCAGACGCCGGCCAGCCAGGCACGCCTGACGGCCACACCCGAACCCAACCAAAAACCCCTAAAACGTGACAAAACTAACACAAAAATACAACTAAACAATTAACATGAACACCCAGTGAAAAATCAGTAAGAAAAACACAAAAGATAGAAGTAAACACTCGCTCTCTCTTTAGCTCTTCTTCCGCTCTCACGCTCTCACACGAAGAAGAAGTTTCATAGATGGATGAACTGTGGAGTTATAGAGAAAAATAACCTGACCAATAAAAGAAAAAAAGGTTTTTTGGGGGCAAAATGTTAACATTTTTACACTATTTTACTTGCTCAAAGAAAAAAAAAAGAAACTTTCTTAAAAAGTTTATATTTCTAATCATTAAATCAGATCATTAAACATGGCTGAGTTTCAAACCCAGACAGAACAGGTGTGACATGTTCACTAGGTGACTAACAGGTGGTCTAGTCCATGTCTAGACTTAAACTCAGCTGAGATGCAGTGAAATGACCTTTAAACCCTTTAATGTGTCTGAAGCAGAAACTCATGACCAGTTATCATAAACATGGCCGACAGCACCGCTGCTACTGCTGCTAACAGAGGAACAAACAGTTGTTGAGTTTCAGTTCACTTTGTTCTGGTAAATTATCAACATTAAACACAGAAAAGAAAAGGAAACATTTACAACCTGTAACGTTTCTCCAGGGTTAACAGCTGCATTAACTCATTTTAGTCTGTATGAAACGTTTTGCCAAATTCATAACCTGGGAATCATGTTAATAAAGTGTTTCCATGTAAAACAGCCTCCTCTGTGTGAGCAGTGAACGTGGGAAGGTAAGTCCTTCCTGAAGAACTGAACTTGACCTTTGACCTGAACCGGTCCAGGTTAAAACTGAAGCGGTTCTGATGAGGAACTTGCTCTGAGCTCAGGGATGAATACCAGCTTTATTTTCTTCATTTTATTGCAATACATTATCAATCTGAAGGATTTCATTCAGTTTATGCTTCAATTTAATTTAGTTATGATGTTTATATCATTTTATGTGACCAAAAGTCCAGAACAGACCAACAACCTGAGCTCATAATTTATGGTATTTAGTAACATGAGGCTTTTTTTCCTCCACAGAGAAAAGTTTCCAATCCAGCAGGATTATCTATCTAACAGCTCTGTGTTCTGTAAAGTTAATAAAAAGCTGTAAACTCACCTGGAAACACTCTGCTGCTTTCTGAACCAGTTCAATCTCGTTTTTCTTGTTTCTGTGACAGTCAGCTGGCAGAACCTTCAGCCTCCTGGAGCCGTCTCTCCACGCAGCTTCAGGAGAATCAGATTAAAATGAGCTTCTATGGTTTACGCCGTTTCTCAGCTGAATACGGCTTTATTCACGACATCATACTTGTATAAAGCGTAGCATCAGCTTCCTGCTTCCTCCTTTTTGACGAGACTCCTAGGACAGACAAGACCGTTTATGTCTTCTAGTGAATCCAGTCTTCACACTGTGTGGTTCTGAATCTCTGGGTCGATCCTCCATCTCTGCTCCGGTTCAGTTCTGCTGCAGGTCGATGGCTGGAGGAACGCTGATGTTACTCAGACTGGACCTGCTGTCGGTTTCTGCTCTGGTTTCCTGCATGGCGGCTTCAGGTGAGTTGCTGAAACATGTCGTCTCTACAGCAGAAGAATTAGTTTTCATGCTTCTGTACTGCGATGGCGCCTGGCGTAAAAACACATGGAGGAGAAACAGACGAACTAATTCAGCACAAACTGAGTCAGATAGTTTGACTGGAAACAAACATTTTGATAGCAGGACGAGGTTCTCATGTTGGAGCTTGAATGTGGAATGTGTTGTTTGGTCTGTCAGTAAAATGATGAAGGGCCGAAGAAAGATGAAGATCAGAATCATCTCTCTTAATCTACCGTATTTTCTGCACTATAAGTCGCACCTTCAATGAATGGCCTATTTTAAAACCTTTTCATATATAAGGTACAGTTTAGGTTGCCAATTTGTTCCATAAGCTATTACACATCCAGATTTATAAAGAATTGGTCCCCGAGTACATTATATAGTAGACTACCCCAGTCTTGTTTCACTCACGGTGATTGTGCCCAACTGCTTTCTGGGTAACACAGACCAACCGACACGCTGTGGCCGCAGTCTGTCTCTCTGAGAAGGGCCTAGCTGCAGCAAACAGAAAGGGGCGGGGACGGACCGCTGTCAGCCTCTTACCTTATTTGGAAATGGGATCATTGCACTCCGGAAGTGAAGGGGGCGCTATTTCCTATATTATCCGCGGTCTCCCGTTTTAATTTTCTTTTTAAATCTGTGGTTTAACTTTATCTTTAGGAAGGAGTTTCACTCTCAGCATACATTTCAGCGTCTCTTTTTTATTTACTTCAGCGCAGCTCACAGCTTTTAACAAATTCTGTAGATTTCTGTGTACTTCTAAATCTGCCTCTTAGTCGCATCTTTTCGGGCCTGCTACTGCCTCTAGTGGCGTGGGGGTGGTAACACAACTAATATAATTATGTCACTAAACGAGAATACCACAAAATCTTTATTATTTACTATTAATTTCGCCATTTCAGACAACGTGAAAGATAAATTATCTTCTAAAACACCATATTTTTCTTCAGGATATAGAGCTAAACAACACCTTTATACCTTATAAATAACATCTATATATCTAAATCACTTATAAGAAGAAGAAAATAAATAAGACATGAAAAACAACATTATCAACAACAATAAAAATACCATATACAAAATATACATAAGAAATTTAATTGAGCAAAAGTTAATAACGAATAAATTAATTAGGTTCACAGATGAATAACCAGGATTGTTAAACAAGCAATAATCCACATTTTTGTTTTGTTGGTAGAGTCCTATATATAGGAAAAAATATAATTAAACTATTTAGTCTTCTAAGGTGGAAATTTTTCTTTGAGTCTAAAACAGTAAAATAAAACTCATTAATAGAATCCCAATATCAACAATTTGTGCATCAAGTAAACACTTAGCATGCTACAGGTAAATGTTATTTAATTTGGCTAAGAATAATTATTGCATTGTCAGTGAATGACTTCTAATAGATGTTCTATATTTACCAGAGGAACACAGTAACGCCTTCATGAGCTCAAACTGATGAAAAAAAGAGGATGATGCTCTAAACAGTTGAGACAGAGATGTTTTTGGTTTCACCACTATTTACCTACTATTTTTCTTTTTATTCTTAAAAGACTGTCTGTTAGTCTGCAGCTCATGTGACCAAACCAGCTGAGGAGATGAAAAGCTAAAGCCCTCAACAGTTAAAACTTGAGATGACGTAAAACTTAAGTTAAATTTTTAAGTTTTAACATTTTAACTCATTGTTAACCTCTTAACTGATGGAACCAGTTAAGGGGTTAAATCCTGGAGTTTCTGAAACGTCCCATCAGGCCCAGTTGGACCAGCAGCGGCTCTGAAAAGCTCAGAGAATCTGATTCTCTGGATGTAAAAACTGGTTCTGTGGTAAAAACACAGGAAGTGAATCAGGTTTAAACTTCAGACTGAACAGAAAATCAGAAACTCCTAAAATTAGATTTACACTCGTCGTCAAAGATCCTTTAGGAAAAACAGGTTTAACCCCTTAACTGGTCCCATCAGTTAAGGGGTTAAAATGTTAACATTACTTAACTAGAGGTAATGTTAGCTAATGTTACCTCTAACTAACTAGAGGTTTTGCACGAGTTGCACTTGTTAGGTAACCCCAAGATCACTGGGTCTTCTTAAAAGATAGACTGACGTTGCTTAAAAATGTAGTCAGTGTTTTCAGCAAAATTGAGCTGACTGTCCAGGAATGATCCAAGGTATTTAAAATGTGCCATAATTTCAACAGGTTGGCCAATGAGTGAAACTGGAACCACTTTCAGGTTTTGTTTGTCATTTAATTAGCTCTACTTCCTTAAGAAAATTAAAATGTATGGTGTTTTGTGAGGGACTTTATCTTTTGAGGTTCCAGTAATGCCAGAATTAATAATAAATAAGACTTTGGTATTCTGATTTAGTAATGTATTTATTACTTGTGCTACCACCCCCACGCCACTAGAGGCAGTAACAGGCCCGAAAATATGCGAAAAAGGAGCAAATTTAGAAGTACACAGAAAGCAACGGAAATAGTTAAAAACTGTGAGCTGCGCTGAAGTAAATAAAAGAGAGAAGTTCAAATACATCCTGAGAGAGAAACTCCTTCCTAAAGATGAAGCTATATCACAGATGTCAAAAGAAAATTTAAACAGGATACCGCGGATAATATAGGAAATAGCGCCCCCTTCACTTCCGGACTGTAATGGTCCAATTTCCAAATAAGGTAAGAGACTGACAGTAGTCCGTCCCGCCCCTTTCTGTTTGCTGCAGCGAGGTGGACTCATAGACATAATATAAGCATAGACGCCTCATGGACCGCTCCGGCGCAGGAAATACGGCGGCCATCTTGGAGCGGTATACCCTCCTACTTTACGTAAGGAAGGAGGCAGAGGACTAGAGAGTGTGAGAGCCACTGTCCAGGATGAAACATCCAAGATCCATAAATACATCAAG
>NW_006801112.1:8035-21471 GCF_000485575.1 Poecilia formosa | reverse complement strand
AGATACCTCCTAAACTATATACCTACTTCACATAAAAAAATATATTTCAGAAATAAAAATCTAGTCTTCCATGATGACTAAAGACATCTCCTGAGTAAAAGACTACATTAGAGTGCTTTCTCAGTAAAGTGATGGCTTCAGATGGCTGATTAGTCAGTGATATTCAGTTTGACCCATTGACCCTGGATATTTGGATATTTGGAACTTGTTTATCCCATTTAAAGTTGTGGAGTGAGTATGGACAGGTAGTTAACAGGACAGGCAATCACACATCCTCACAAATTAAACTGACCAGTTAACCAAACATACTGTCTATGTATTTATGTTTTTAGAAAAGATTGAATTACTTTGAGAAAAAAATGCACATGTTGAACATGCAAACTTAACAATTAAATAATTTCATATTCATTACTCAAGACAAACCCTTCAAAGGTTAAGGTGGTTTAGATTTATGTAAGGCGTTTAGTCTCTGTTGAGACAACTGATAACTAGACTAGGTTAGTATTGATGCATCTGGGCAGCGGTGGTAGGAGTTTATTCTGTAACTGGTGGGTTGCCGGTTTGAATCCCGCTCCGTCTTTCACAGTCATTGTGTCCTTAGGGAATACACTTCACCTGCTTTACCTGCTGCTGGTGGTCAGATCCACCCAGTGCACGGCAGCCTCACTGCCCCATGGCAGCTATGGCTACAACATAGTAGCTGACCACCATCAGTGTGTGAGTGACTGATGGTGTGAGGTGCTTTATCTAGTCTCGATAAAGTGCTTTAAAAGTACAAGCCATTCACCATCTGAGGAGTTTAGATTCTGGAAGAAGTTTTTAGATTTTTTTATTGCAACTATTTATACAGGTAGTTCTCATTGAGATATGTGGTCTCAATTTTTAAGAGTGATTTGTTTCAATCACAATATCACCACCCTTTGTAAAGCCTGATTGTTTTGTTTTGGGCCAACTCATGTATGAGTGCATACTCATGTTTTCCAGGATGTGGTCCAGTTTTAAAGTTCTTGCTTTTTAGTGTTTCAAAGTAATGGCTCCAGTTTCCGTCGTCGTCTGCTCCATAACCAAACACGCTGACCTAGGGACACATTAAGGAAGCTTGTTAGTTCAACAAAGAAACTGTCTGAAACAACGTTACTTCTCATTTCCACTTTAACCCACATGCCAAAAAAATATGCATCTACAATAACATAAAACGTCTGTCCCTTTTGTTTCACATCTTAGATTCAAAAGGTTTTTTTTCACCTCTGAATGTCCTGTAGGACATTGGCTCTGCAACAAGTTAAGGTCTAAAAATGGGTTAAGTCTTGCCATAATTTTATTGCCATTCTTCTTTTAGCTTTTAATTTGTTTATTTGGGAGCATGTTTTGGTCACATGATCCATATGTTGTGTTCTAGCAAAGGAAAAGTGATAACCACAATTTCACAGTATTCTATCCTGCACTTTAACTCCTCAGTCCATTGCAGTTGTCCAGTATAACCAGTGGGAAAACAGGCCCTAAACATTAAGCATGATGGGTCAAGTTGTTGCCAAAGAGCTTAACCTTTGTTTCACTGGATCATACACATATTTTCCAAGCCATTCACATGTTAACAGGCAATGTTGGAATGGCCCTGTACATGCACCAGTTGTAGAGCCCAAGTAGCGGGCAATGTGAAAGATATTTACCATCAAAGACAGAAAAACTTTGGTAACATAAGTCCACACAGCGACCAATTGGAAACTATGAGAACGTTCTTGTACTTGGTACCTTAACAGCGATTGCTAAGTGTAATGGTGTTGCATAGATCTCTAGCTGTCTGGGACAAGGACTCATTTACTGATTGTTTTCTTTCTGCCAGCATCCTGCAGTTTTACTCAGTTTGTCAGTTGTGTTTAACAGCTCTCTGATCTTCCCCAAGATGGCGAAGAATTTGGAATGGAACAAATAAATTCTCTAGACTGACAGTGGGAAACATAAGATTTTGCTACAATAAAAGACTAGAACTTAATATTTCCCACAGAAACTTTTGTGTACAGATGCAGAAATTGGACTTTTCCAGTAGTTTATGACCAGGTTTTCTCCAGATCTTTGTGGTTTTGGTGCTGCCGCTGGGAATCATGGGATCTCAGCTCCTTCCACGGGTTTTCTGATTGGTTCAGGTCTGGAGACTATTGTCCGACAGCGTATTGGGGGCTTGGTGGCCATTGTAGATACTAAAAAAAAAAGGAATACATAAAAAAAATCTAAATTTTGTAGGAAAATCAAAGAAATTTCTGAGCTTCAAAAGTTGAAATTTTGCTTGGAAAAAAAAAAAACTCAGAAATTTCTGATATTTAAACTCAAAATTTCAGATTTTTTTCTGGCAAATTTTCGACTTTTCAAACTCAGAAATGTCCATGTTTTTCCTAGAACATATCTGAGATTAATCTCAAAATTTCTGATTTTTTACAACTATATTTTTTTTCCTATCTGAAAGAGCTGTAATATGTCATCTTACTGCTCCCTAGAGGGCTGTAGGCTGGGGCGCTGCCAGGAATCTTGGGCCCCCTGACAAAAAATTGGCTTGGGCCCCCCCGCGCAGAAGTTAGCAAACACCTGGTGGAACTGAGCGTCAGCTGAGCTCATTATACGAGCTACTACTCAGAACTACTATGGTAAAGACATTGTTAAAGGGTTAGTAGGAAGGGAGGAGTTTCCACCTTCAAGAAATCAAGTCACCATGTTAGGTTCAGCTTTTATAAAATAAAGCCACATATATCAAATGTGACTCAAAAGAAATTTGGGTTCATAATTTAACACCTTTAAACTCTGGCTTCAGGAAGTCATCACAACATGGCTCCTCTGTTAAACCTACTATAATAAGCTCAGCAGATGTGCCGTTCCACCAAGTGTTTGCTAATTAATGCTGGCTAGTCTGAAGGAGCTGAGTGGGGGAGCTGCAGGGGAAGGGCTGCAGTGTCCGCGCAGCTGCTTTTACAATATTTAAGTCTATTTAACCCTTAAAAAGCAGCACAATTTTAAAAGCTTACAACTTGCTTTCTTTGGCCCAATACTCATACCAGCATGATATTCACTGCTAGTGAATTTTACATCCAACAGTCCGCATCCAGTATGCAAGTAGGGTGCTTAATTTTTTCTTAGTTTTAGATACTGAAATGTTTCTCCACATGAGCAACAGTCAAAAGCAACATGCAAAATAGACATAAAGCAATTGAGACTTCTCAACAAATGCTACGTAGTTGGATTTTATTCAAGCTGCAGTACTTTTCTTATTAAATATTTTTAATAAAAAGTATTTTTTCTCCATATTTGTTAAAGTCGTCACCATGTCGTGACAGTTTGCTATGAGACAGATAATCTGTGAACACAATCAATCTTCTCCATCTCCCCCCTGAATTACTATTGCTAGTTAGAGTAATTCAACATTCCAGGCAAAAACAACCAATCAGAACCAGGAGGAGGTTCTCAGTGCTGTCAATCAACTTCATTCACTCACTGCTAAATATGCTAATGGCAGAGAAACAACTTATCATTGCAGGGAAAATGTTTATCTGCCATCATTGGTAGCTATGCTAACTAGACTTAAGCATTTACAACAGGCTATGCTAGCTGCAGAATAGCAGAGAGCAAGGGGAGGGAGGATGAGCAGCACCACATGAGATTGTGATTGACAGCACTAAAACTCTCCTACCACTGACTGGTTGTTTCTAGCACTGTGAGAAGGCAGAGGAAATAGATTTTTCACAGATTATCTCTCATGCCATACTGTCACAAGATAATGACAGTTTTAACAAATATGTGGAAAAAAATATTTTTAATAAAAGTTACATACTGCAGCTTTAATTTCACTTTGGAGAGGGCAGGTCAGGAGGGACGTGGGTTAGAGAGATGAGTCAGTCATCTGCTGGTAGTAGTAGTGGTAAAAGGTACAAAGGACAAGTTAAATATATGGATATCTGGGTAATTTATTTCCTTAATTCATTAAATGCTACTAAAAAGGAGGTGAACAGTATTCTGTAGCTAAACTAAATGGTTGATAATCTCACACCGTCTGCTCACCTCTGGGTTATAAATAATCATTCTTGCCTTTTCCTCTCTCTCCCTCTCTTTCTTTTTTTTTGGAAATCTAACTTTATTATTTTCTTAGCAGCATAGTAACAGCCACAGTCGTTCTTGTCTTCCACTGACTGCAGCTGATCAGCGTCACCTCAAGCGCTAATCAGGAACGAACCATTTCATGCAGATCCAGAAGGAGTTCAATGCAAATATGGATGTATGGTTTTTGGTCCTGGAGGGGTAACATTCATTTTTTACTGGTAAAAACAACCTTCAAAAACACAATATGACTTATTTTGTAATTGACATGGCCCCAATTTTTTTATTTATTGTTCATAGAAATAATATTCCTTGTTACCATGCCAATGTTGTGTTTGCTGCATTAATCCGTCAGAATGAGTCACAACTAACAAAGAGCTGGTATGAAGACGGGAAAGCAGCTAAATCTGAAAATACATCAGCCTTCAGTCCTGAACAACTTTTCTCTACAGTTATGACAGTTTCTCATAGCTTCTAAATGTATCCTGTGTTTTATTTTTTTTTTCAGTGCAGAAATCATGCTGGTTCAATGCACTCATCACATTCTGACAGGTGGTTCTCAAGATTAATAACCGTAAGAATAATTATCTCCAATTCCAGTACACACAGCGTGTTCAACAGGGAGGGGCAAGTTTACAAAAATAAACCAGCGAAGCAGGTGCAGCAAGTTTCCAAAAGGGTAAATATTAGTCAAATTTTCACCTTAAATCTCTTCTGATCTTAATGGAGTCAAAGTTCGTTATGCATCTCACCTGTTAGTCGATGCACAGGTGACTAGATTGCAGCAAAGACTTAGAAATAGTTTGGTGGAATCTGAAGAGTTTTGTAACAGCTTGCCAAATTTTATCCTGTGTATGCATAAAAAACCCCGACAGAATGTAAGATTAACAGTAACTTTGAAAATAATCTTTAAGCAGGTATTAAACATAACTTCTTTTTTAGAATTTTTTTGTTGGTCTGATGTAATATTTATATTTTTATTAAGTGTAAAAAGGGGAAAAAAATCATAATTAACAAAAATAAAGGCTTTCAAACATCCATCTGTGTGTAATCTCTTGGTGAAAGTTCCTGAATTAAACTGACTTTTCAATAATATTCTAATTTGCTGAAAGGGTCAATACATAGTGTAAAAAAGGGCAGTGCTTTTCCTAACCTGATAGTGTGAAGAAATAATTTCAGACTTGTGAAACGATGAATGACCTGTGATTTACTGCATCGTTTCTCGGAATGCTGAGTTCGGTAGCGACACCCAGGCTTTGTTGCTTTGGAATGAAGTATGCTAAAGCTTCTTAAAGCGTAAGAAATCAGACTAGATGAAGTCAACATGCTGATTCCACTGTCCACAAATGAAAAAAAATATATGGAGTTGAGAAGGCTGACCACTTCTCAGGAAAGGTCAGCCTGCCAAAAGTAATCTAAGAGCACATCAACAAATCATTCAGGAGGTAACAGAAGAACACAGGACTTTTGAAATTAGTTAAAATCAGCATTCATGATTCAGAAAAAGACAGTATGATACAGATAATCTGTGAAAAAAATTGAGCTCCTCTGCCTTCTCCCCGTGCTCCCAGTACTAACTGCACCACTCGGTCAGAAACAACCAATCAGAGGCAGGAGGAGTTTTAGCGCCGTCAATCACTCTCGTGTTCACGCCTTCCCACTTCCTCTTTACCAAGCTATGTAGTTGGCTAGCCACTACATAGCTTGGAACAAACACTAAGGCTAGTTAGCCACAAAGGCTAAGGCTAGTTAGCCAGAAAGGCCAAGGCTAGTTAGCCACAAAGGCTAAGGCTAGTTAGCCAGAAAGGCCAAGGCTAGTTAGCCAGAAAGGCTAAGGCTAGTTAGCCAGAAAGGCTAAGGCTAGTTAGCCAGAAAGGCTAAGGCTAGTTACGGTTTTCCTTTAACTGTAAGACGTTTTTCCACCATTAACACATTGAGTAGCATACAGGAGGATGACTAACAGCACTAAGACCCGCCTCCTTTCTCTGATTGGTTGTTTTTGACCCGGAGCGATGCATTTCTTCAGACGGTAGAAGTCAAATTAAGAGGTGCTGGAGGAGCTCAACATTTCTCCTCCCCACAGACGTTCTGTCTCATGCCATTCAGTCACAACTGTTTTACTAAATATGAAAAAACATGTTTGTAAAAGTTACATCACACAGCTTTAAGGCCAAGAACTCTTGGATCATGCAGCTGGATAATACTCCAAAGTACACCAGTGTTGTACCAGTTTATTAGCAGTTGTAAACCACAGCAGCATCACCATTTTGTCTTAAAGTGGACAAATCATGCAAAACCCACTTTTTTAGCCCTTAAATATGTTTTATTGTGTACTTTGTCTAAGAGTGCAAAAATTTTTAATTAATTCTCTCTCAGTGCTGCATGGAGATCTTTAAATTCTTTTTGGGATATATTTTTCAGTCTGTTCATTTTTCTCTATTTGTTATTATGTCTTCTTGTTCATGTTGTCACTGCATTTGTTGTGGAACTGCAAACAAGGTCACAACTTCTGGCTTATCCACCATTTTTCCCCCTAGCAGCAATTTTGTAGTCCAAGCTCAGTTGTGCTGAAGTTGCACGTAAATAAGTCAAAATGTTCAGGTCTAATGTATGTTAATGCACAGTATTCCTTACATTCTTACACTGTAGTTAAACTACAGTCCTTTTTGTAGGCAGTTGGTATGGATGGAGAATGAGTTAATACAGTAAAGACACCATTGTGATGAATTCATTTGAATGCGTGGATCTGCAGGTTGTGCGTCTTCTACCTCCTACTCTGGCTGCAACATGTAAGGTTGGATGGACAAGCCTTCCGTTGTCGACATCTTTAATAAAGTTGGGAATGAAAAGTTTCTCTGCCAGTAGATAATTGGTATCGCTGCTATCAAACTACAAAAATGGCCCAACAGGAACAAGTGGAGTTCTTTGTGACCTGGAGGGTCAGAAAGACTGCAGCAAAATGAGTTGCTCTAAAACTAGTTGCTCTAAAACTAGTTGCTCTAAAACTAGTTGCTCTAAAACTAGTTGCTCTAAAACTAGTTGCTCTAAAATGTGCCTCGGAGGTAAACGAGAGGTCTGTGGAGATAAGACAACCAGGACTTCAGACCAAAGCATTGCAGTTCTACTTCATACAGACCAGTAGTGAATGGTTTACGTGTGAAAAGGAGGGATTTAAAAGCATGAAATGTCCACTTTGACCTTAACATAAAAAAACCCTGAAAATAAAAATAATGTATAAATATCCCACTCAGTTTAAATACTTCACATTCCATGTGCCACAATGACTTGATAAATAATAAATAAAAAGTGTCAAGAGACAGAAGACATATCCACTCGAGTCCAAAATAAGAATAAATTCTACACTTGTAAAAATACAATTATTTCAGAACAAACATATGCAGCCACATGCTAGCTGATGTGAAAAATAATAATAATAACAATGCTACCTTTGAAGGGTAGCTCACACCTGGCATGCAAACTATGCTGATAAAGTTCTGTGTTCAGATCATTGCCACTGTCATAGCAGCTGTAACGTCTTTGTATTCTATTTTCCTTTAAAGCTGAAACTTAGACCTTAAAGTGCGAGGTTTAAGGTCTAGTTTATTCACTGCTTCTTTTTTTCCAACTTTTTGGGAGATGACTAAAATAATAAAAAAATAAAACATAAGCTTCACATTTCTGGCACTATTCAATTTCCTTTATAAAAGTATATTGTGTTTTCATTGGCCAACTTGTCTATCGCTGCATACTCCTGTTTTCCGGGATGATTTCCAGTTTTAAACTTTTTGCTTTTCATTGGTTGCCAGTAATGGCTCCAGCTTCCGTTGCTGTCAGCTCCAAAACCAAACGCATGAACCTGGGAAAAAAGAAACAAAGAATATTTTATACATATGTGGTAGAATGACCCACTAGGGTGCTGCCTAGTGGGTCATTCTACTAGGCCCATTAGGCCTAGTAGAATGCCTACAAGGCCCACTAGCAGTGCCCACTGCCTAGCGGTGGACACTGCTTGGCCCACTGTGTGGCGACTGTGGCTCTGTGGGAAGATTAGTTGTCTTGTGATCGGAAGGTTGCAGCTTCCTCCTGCCTCATGTTGATGTGCCCTGGACAAGGGACTTAACCTCTAATGATCTGTGTATCGGTGTATGAATGTGTGAACATTTGTGAGTGCGAATGGGTGAATGTGACTCTAGTGCAGTGGTTCTTAACCTTTTTTGAGGTCTCGAACCTCCCAGTTTCATATGCGCATTCACCGAACCCCCCCCCACCCCCCACCCCGCGACACAGAAAATAATTTGGGTATTCTGATTTATTAATGTAATTATATTAGTTGTATTACCTCCCCCACGCCACTAGAGGCAGTACCAACCCCGAAAAGATGTGACTAAGGAGCAGATTTAGTAAAAACGGTGAAATCCATGCTGAGAGTGGAACTCTTTCCCGCAGCACTGATTGGCTAAGCAATGTAACGTGATCCTCTGGAGCAAGTGATGGCAAAACGGGGCGTCATCACGACTTTACACAGTGTGTCTTTACCTCCACGGCAGAGGCTCCGCCGAACCCCTGAGACCAACTCATCGAACCCAGGTTAAGAACCACTGCTGTAGTGTAAAGCACTTTGATTGGTCAAAAATGATCGGGAAAAGCGCTATGTAAGTTCAGTCCCTTTACCATTGGGCTCTGCTAGGCTAGCATTTCTTGGCATTGTAGATACATTGCAAAGAAAAAAAGCAGGGGAAGTAAAATCACTCCCGAGTGACAACCCCCCCAAAAATGTGATTCCAATATAAAATACATTTTCTATTGGGTGAAATACAATTTTAATTTACTTCTTTTTTTTTTGAGAAGTTTGGAAGAAAATACTTTTTAAAAGTCCAATAAACTTTACAATTCTGCCAAGTTAAGCAAACGAAAAACGTACCTCATCACAAATGTGAAGTGCGGAAATCAAGGTCATGAAGCCGGTGGACGGGTACTTTCCTTTCTTCCCCAGCCACTTCTGATGAACGTACTTCATAAAAGCTGGATTGAGCACCATCACCTAATATACAAGTTATTCAGCTTACAAAAACGTGACAATAAGAAAATGCTCATGAAACAACAACAAATTAAAAAATATATACTCACCAAATCTTTGTTAGCTCTGGGATTTACTGGCCTGCATGATGTGGAAACACAGCATCATTTAGTTTAAGTACTTCAATTAACTCATTTCAAAACAGAACAAGGACACTTTACCACTCCAGTCCTAAAATAGACACTCAATCTTAAATTCTAAAGTAGAATTCAAATTTTACATGACAAAATATATGTTTTAACAATACAGACAGTATAAACAAAGTGTCATTCTGTCTCTTTCTTTCTAAAAAAATGTGTTTTATATTGCATTGGAGACCTTTTGTTAATGTCTAAACAAGCTGTCATAGATCAAAATATATATAAAAAAATAAAGTTATTTATTTTCAACTGTGATTTATTTAAATTCATTAATGGAAGATTTACAGGCATATTTCATGGTATATTTATTTATTTAATGTTGTCACTCCTCACCCTCCATAACAGGGAGGTTAGATTGAACTTCTAGATGAGGTTCTATGAGCAATGGTTCTCTCACTTGTTATACCAGTTTGGGATCGTTCTGCTTTGTTTCTCACTGTATCTTTGGATCATTTTGACTTATTTGTGGTTTTTGGATTCACTCCTTTATGTTGGAATTCTCGGTTCTTTCTTTTGTTCTGCTCTTTATGTAAATATAGCTTATATCTCTATTGCTAGGTGGTGGTATTTGGTTTTGTGAAATCCGTCTGTGTTCTTTTGTGTTGTGCACTATTAGTAGCCAAGCTAGTTTGCCTCTCCTTCAGCACATCACTCTTTTATCTTGCTTTTATGTTTTCTTGTGTTTTATTTTTGTAAGTCGACTCATAAGTATTTGCCTTCAATTGAAAACATTCCAACTCCCTCTCTGCAATCTCAACCACAAAATGGTGTCATGTTGCCCTGTACACAATTCAATAACAATCAGAAAACAACAATAGATGTTTTATGAATGAACAATTTCAGATGAACTAAAGTTTTCCTATCAGTTTAACAAAAAGCACAGTTCACAGTAATATCACCTTTTAGTCTCTGAAATAGTGTTTAGTTGGGTATAACCTTTTATGTATTTAAAAAAAATTCCTATAGCCTTCAAATTACTGTAAGTATAAGCTTAAGTCCCTGAAAAGCTTAGTTACGGCCCTGTTCTGCTTCTCTGCCTCACGACCGCACGCGCTGCCGTGTCACAGGCAAATTGACGACGCAAACTCTTTAAAGAAGGCCACTTCCTAAAAAAGCGAGTTCAATGAACTTGACAAGTAAGACGGACAGAGTCAAATGATTGGACTCAAGTAAAAGCAGCAATTTGTCAACATATTTATACTGAAGTAAAATGAAAAAGTAGCCATTTCAAAAATTACTCAAGAGTAGAAAATGAGTAACTGTGTAATCACTATACTTGATGAAAGAAATCATCAGACTGAAAAAAGTAGAAAGTTACGTGCAAGTTCTGGTATTTTAAAAACCAAAATACGAAAAACACAAATAGCATAATTATAAAATAACAAGGGCTGTTGATGTTAACGTGTTAATGAGAGGGATTAATCTGATCATTTTAAAATGTAGATATTAGAATCAGAATGCCTTCATTATCATTATAGAGAAGCACCATGTAATTTCATTTAAGTGCAGCCCTTCCAAACAAAGACAAACAGCATAAGACCTGGAAAGACCGGTGCCTCAGTGCAGCCATAATGGGAGGTCCCACCCATTCATTAGATCAGAAATGAAAGAACATGAGGTTGGAGGAGGTGAAAAAGAAATTATATTAGCAAGTTTTCAATGTTTCAAAATCAGAAATGTCTTTGTTTTTGCTAAAAGTTATTATTTTTTTTAATTTCTCACACTTTGCCTCAACAGTGTGAAGGACAGAGTGGCAAAAAACCTCTTAACAAGAAAAGCGACATATAGACAGAAGAGTGGAGCCAGCAAAGGCGGTGAGTTGAGGGGGGTTGTGTTAACCATGAAGAATGTGTGCGTGTTGAACGTAAGTCCGTGAACGCAGCACCAGACCGATCTTCCAGATATGGACTCTGATATGTGATAGAAAGTTTATCAGCAGTCTAAGCTTCATAATTCAGATTAATCGAACGACCTGTAATGAGCTAAAAGCCTCTCTCCTGCAAAGGGTTACCTAGGTAACAGCAGCACATTGTGGGGGAGCAACAAACGACAGCAAGAGGTGAAAGGTTTCCGTGACAGCAGACGGCAACAAAAGTTTAACCTTTTTAACTTTCTTACAGCCTGTGCAGGTTTACGTGTGCGAACTTGATGTTTCAAATGCAAGAATTACGCCAGTCACTGGGCTGGATGAGGACAAGCGGCTTCATCTCACAACTTCCGTAGGAAATGAATGTGAAGGGACGTTTCTAAATGGATGCTTAAAATGAAAACAACTTCCTTTAAACCTGAATATAAAACTCTGGAAAACTGATCATCTTCCAACATGTTTGGTTTGAGACAATAAAATGTTTTCTTAAACTTTTTTTTGAAAATGTACATACAGTGGCAGTTTTTGATATGAGGTACATGGGCACTTGCCCAGGGTGGCATCATTAAGGGTTCAGCCTCACAAGAACTAGAAAATAAAATGTATCTTATGTCAGTTTGTTACTACCTTTAAGGATGTGTAGTGGAGTAAGTTTCCCTTATTTGCTGTTGATTACAGGGCGATGGCCCTACCTGCTTTCTGCTGCTACAATAAAAGTAATTTGATAATTACTTTTTAATTGGTTGTAATGCAGCAGATGGAGGGCCTTGCCCAGAACACCATTCCTGCAAGATCTGTATGCGTATTTATATTTCAAGCTTACAGTTAGGCATAATGATTAACTATGATTAATAACAGTGCTAGTGTGTAATTTACAGTTTTTTAAAAATAACTAAATGACACAGGAAATTTTTACCTAAAACTCATTTTTGTTTTCTTCTAAGAGACAGTGATACAATAAATATGTTTCTTTTGTCTTGTTTTTGTTGTCTCCATTTACATCCGGGGGGATTTTAACATACTTCACCGAGGAGGTCCCACATCGCTCCCTTCCCCCGTGGAAAAGACTCTACATCCGTCGCTGCATTAATCTATGCATTGGTGGATTTACAGGTAAAGTCACAACCAATCATTTTCTATAAAATTGAAGAATTATTCTAATGGCAGGGAAAAAGTAAAGAAAATAAAAGGTATACTGCTTTCTGCTTCCCTAATGAAGACAAATAAATATATACGTTTCATTTTATGAGACAAATGTAAATGTCATGATCCGTGTTTCTGTGTATTTATTTTTAGGGTTTTCTGTGTTCAGTTTCTGTCCTGTGAGTCTGTCTCTGTGTCTTCCCCGTTGATTGTTCCAGGTGTGTCGTTCCTTTGATTACCCCGTGTGCATTTATGTCCATCTGTTGTCTCTGTCTCTTGTCGGGTCCTTGTCTAATGTCTGTTAGTTCGTCTGCTGGCACAGTAGTATTGTGAAGTTCTGTGTCAGCATTTGCTCATTTTTGTCAGTCTCGTTAATTCAGTTGCTACCGGTCCTGAGCTTCTGTGTTCCGCTCTTCTGTGCTGCCTGTAATTTGGACTGTTGAGCATTTTCATTAAATTCTTTGTTTTCATCAACATCCTGGGTCTACCTGCGTCTCTCCTCACCACCAACCACCACAACTTATGACAGTAAATGGCACTGCCTCATATTTATTAGGCTGTATTTACACACAGCCTTTTATTGGGACTGTGTGTAAATACATGGAGCACTGAAATATATGAGGATTAAACTCACTTTCCAGAAGTTCCTGTTAGAAAGGACCCGAGGAGCCACTCCAGATCTCTTATCTTGAAAATAAACATTACAAGATGAGTAGAGTTATCTAAAACCGAGCCACTCTCTGGATACATGACACGATGAGTTGTTCTCGACCCCACGTCTTCCTCAAAGCCTTTGGTTGGACCTTGGTTGATTCTAAAACAGAAGGACATATTTTAGGTAGTTGGAGTTTGATTTGTTTGGTTTCTTACATCTCTAAAAGGTAAAAAATTTACTATTTAGTATTTACCTTATAACGATATCTTGGAAATCTATCAAGGGTCCGTAACGTGACCCTTTCAAGTTCACCGAATTTCCAACAACTGCACAAGTCCTGCATCCTTCAGTTTTGGATTTTTCAAGAACAGGAGTGGGTGAGATTATCTTGAACAGTTTGTCAAGAGTTGCTTTAAAGTAGTTGAAGTTGTGTCTGTTCCTCTGTAAGTGCTGTCAGAATAAAATAACACAGCC